>NW_003546359.1:93487-94740 GCF_000090795.2 Amphimedon queenslandica | reverse complement strand
ACAGAAATGGCAGAAATGGGACCCAGAAATGACCAAAAGGACCCAGAAATGGCACAAAAGGGACCTGGAAATGGCAAAAAGGGACCAAGAAATTACAGAAAATGGACCCAGAAATGGCAAAATGGGACACGAAATGGCAAAAAAAGGACCCGGAAATGGCAAAATTAGGACTTGGAAATGGAAAAGGATCCAAAAATGACAAAAAGGACCAGGAAACGGCAAAACGGGACCAGGAAACGGCAAAACGGGACCCGGTAATGCCAAAAACGGGTACCCGGAAATGGAAAAAAGGACCAGAAATAGCAAAAATGGACCCTGAAATAGCAAAATGGGACCCAATAATGGCAAAAAAGGGACCCGGAAATGGCAAAAAGGGACGCGGAAATGGCAAAAAGGGACCCGGAAATGGCAAAAACGGAACCCTGAAGTGTCAAAACTTGACACGGAAATGGCAAAACGGGGACCCAGAACGGGCAAAAACTGGACCCAGAAATGGCAAAAGGGGATGTGGAAATTGCAAAAACGGGACACTGAAATGGCAAAATGGGACGCAGGAATTGGTGAAAAGGGACACAAAAATCGCAAAAAGGGACGCGGAAATGGCAAAAACGGGACCCTGAAATGACAAAACGGGACCCAGGAAATGGCAAAAAAAAGACCCGGAAATTGCAAAACGGGACCCGGAAATAGCAAAAAGGGACCCAAAACTGAAAATTGAGACCGGGAAATGGCAAAACATTTTTAAAAAACGCCGGAATTTTTTTTTCTTTTGTCAAGAGCTCAGGAGGGCCCATATTATTATTTTTGATTTTTGGAATTTTTTCACATTTTTTCTAGAACGCCGGAATTTTAATTTTTTTTTTCAAAGAGATCTCTTGAAGGTCCCCGATTATTTTTGATTTTTGAAACTTTTTCATATTTTTTTGGAAGCGCCATAATTTTTTTTTTTTGTTTAATTTTGTTGCCAAAAGCTCAGGAGGGCCCACATATTATTTTTTATTTCTTGTATTTTTTCAGATTTTTTGACAGCGCCAGAATATCTTTTTTTTTATTTTTTGCTGAAAGTTTGGAACGGCTCCCGTATTATTATTTTTGATTTTGTAATCTTTATTAGATTTTTTTGACAGCGCCAAAATTTTTTTATTTCAATTTTTATTTAGTTTTTTTGCAAGGAGCTCTGGAGGGCCCCATAATAATATTTTTGATTTTTTTAATTTTTTTCAGATTTTTTTGACCACGCCAGAATTTTTTTT
>NW_003546359.1:90598-92207 GCF_000090795.2 Amphimedon queenslandica | reverse complement strand
AGATATTTTTTTTTTTTTAATTTTTTTGCCGAGAGCTCAAGATTGCTCTGGTATTTTTATTGTTGATTTTTGGAATTTTTTTCCGATTTTTTCGACACCGCCAGAATTTTTTTTTTGAATTTAAGTTTTTTTACCGAGAGCTTGGGATGGCCCCGGTATTATTACTTTTGATTTTTGGAATTTTTTTCAGATTTTTTCGAGACCGCTGGAATTTTTTTTTTTTTTTTGCCAAGAGCTTGAGATGGCTCTTGTATTATTATTTTTGATTTTTGGAATTTTTTTCAGATTTTTTTGAGACAGCCGCAATTTTTTTTTTAATTTAAATTTTTTTTTTGCCGAGACCCTGAGAGGGCTCCGTATTATTATTTTTGATTTTTGAAATTTTTTTCAGATTGTTTCGAGACCGCCGGAAATTTTTTTTCAATTTCATTTTCATTTTTTTACCGAGAGCTTAAGTGGGCCCCTGTAGTATTATTTCTAATTTTTTCAATTTTTTCCGACTCCGCCAGAATTTTTTATTTTTTCATTTTTATTTTTATTTTTTTTATTTATTAATTTTTTTACCGATAGCTTGGGGGCACATTTGATTATTATTTCTGATTTTTAGAATTTTTTCTAATTTTTTCCAACGCCGCCATAATTTTTTTTTTTTTTTTTTTTTTGCCGATAGCTTGGGGGCGCATTTGGATTATTATTTCTGATTTTTACAATTTTTTCCGACTCTGCCGGAATATTTTATTTTTTTAATTTTATTTTTTTATTTATTAATTTTTTTTGCCGATAGCTTGGGGGCGCATTTGGATTATTATTTCTGATTTTTACAATTTTTTCCAATTTTTTCCGACTCCGCCAGAATTTTTTATTCTTTTATTTTTATTTTTTTTATTTATTAATTTTTTTTGCCCATAGCTTGGGGGCGCATTTGGATTATTATTTCTGATTTTTACAATTTTTTTTAATTTTTTCCGACTCCGCCAGAATTTTTCATTTTTATTTTTTTATTTTTATTTTTTTTTTTATTAATTTTTTTTGCCGATAGCTTGGGGGCGCGTTTGGATTATTATTTCTGATTTTTACAATTTTTTCCAATTTTTCCGAACGCCGCCATAATTTTTTTTTTTTTTTTTTTATTTTTTTTTTTTATTAATTTTTTTTGCCGATAGCTTGGGGGCGCATTTGGATTATTATTTCTGATTTTTACAATTTTTTCCAATTTTTTCCAACTCCGCCAGAATTTTTTATTTTTTTATTTTTATTTTTTTTATTTATTAATTTTTTTTGCCGATAGCTTGGGGGCGCATTTGGATTATTATTTCTGATTTTTACAATTTTTTCCAATTTTTTCCGACTCCGCAGGAATTTTTTATTTTTATTTTTTTATTTATTGATTTTTTTTGCCGATAGCTTGGGGGCGCATTTGGATTATTATTTCTGATTTTTACAATTTTTTCCAATTTTTTCCGATGTCGCCATAATTTATTTTTTTATTTTTATTTTTATTTTTTTTATTTATTAATTTTTTGCCGATAGCTTGGGAGCACCTTCGGATTATTATTCCTGATTTTTAGAATTTTTTTTCCAATTTTTTACAACACTGCCAAAATTTTTA
>NW_003546359.1:84932-90571 GCF_000090795.2 Amphimedon queenslandica | reverse complement strand
TTTTCTGATTTTAGAATTTTTTTCAATTTTTTCTAAAGCCACCAGAATTTTTTTCAATTTTTTTTGGGCCGATAGCTTGGGAGCGCATTCCGATTATTACTTCTGATTTTTAGAATTTTTTTCGACGCTGCCGGAATTTTTTTTTTTTTTTATGATTTATTATATTTTGCCCAAAGCTTGGGAGCACCTTTGAATCATTATTTTCTGATTTTTAGAATTTTTCCAATTTTTTCTGATGCCGCCGGAATTTTTGTATTATTTAATTATTTTTTTATTTTTTTATTTTTTGCCAATAGCTTGGAAGCGCATTCAGATTATTATTTCTGATTTTTAGAATTTTTACAATTTTTTTTCGACACTGCCAGAATTGTTTTTTGCAAATAGCTTGGGAGCACCTTTGGATTATTATTTCTAATATTTAGAATTTTTTCCAATTTTTTCCAACGCCGCCGGGTTTTTATTTTCCATTTTTTCTGATTTGTTTAGACAGCATGGGGATATTTTCAGATTACTTTTATTTTGGAATTTCTTCTGATTTCTTCTGAGAGTGTGGCAATATTTTTGGACTATTTTCTTACTTTTTATTGTTTATTTTCTAATTTTTTTTATTTGCTCATGACCAACAAAGAAAGAAGTGGACCTGGTGTCAGAGCAATGCTACTGCTTACTCCAGTGCTTCACTCTTACTAGTTGAAAGATCATTATTATTAAAACAAAAATTATACAGTAACAAATAAACAACTGCTAAATATTTATACATTATAGTAAAATTGGAACTTTTGATGTATTAGATACAGTATAAGCAGTACATCTTGATAAAAGATGCCCATCACCAAAGAAAGAATAAGACTTTATTATTTTACATCCAAGTTCATTGCACTAAAAATGAAACAGTAAAAATACTTTATTATTGATATACAGCTAATTATGGATTATAATAATCATCACAAAGCTCATACAGTAGTATACAGCATTAATCTACAGGTGTAATTACAGTTGTAATCGATTAGGTGAGCCTTAGACAGGCCAGGATTGAGTACAAGAAGTCCCCATTGATGGTGAAAGATGGACAGCCACTCAAAGACATTAGGAAAGACAGTCCATTGATATTCCTTGATTCGCACTGTGTAAATTGGCCATTATCCTTAACCACGCCCACCAATCAACTCAGACCTCCTCAGCTCGAGCAGCTTTCAGGATGGCCCATTCATTTATACAGGGGGATCTGCGCATGCCCAGTAAAAATATCGGGAACACCCTTAACCACGCCCACTAATCAACTCAGACCTCCTCAGCTCGAGCAGTTTTCAGGTTGGCCCATTCATTTATACAGGGGGATCAGCGCATGCGCAGTAAAAAATACCGGGAAAAGTTTACACACCACACAGTAATTACTAATTAAACAACAGCTAAATATCTCAGTATAATTATTATACAGAAATGTTGTACAATTGAAAAGATATAATGAATATAAGCTGTCCTATCTTGGTAAAAGATGATCTATCTCCTTGAGAAGGAGTAAGACTTCATTAGTGTACATCAAAGTCCATCTCACTATAAATAGAACAGTAAAAACACTAATATACAGCAGTTAAAACAGCATTGTACTGTATTTTAAACCGTACTTTACCTAATTGTACACGTTCAGTAATACAGTAAAACTCACAAGCTTATACAGTAGTTATACATACACAATACAGTATTGATCTATAGTGTATTTATCTCGGTAACTACAGTTGTAATGGATAAGGTAAGCCTCGGACAGGCCAGGATTGAGTACAACTCCCCAATGATAGTGAAAGATGTCCCGTCGCCCAAAGACATCAAGAAAAAAATCCTTTAATATTTTAAGTCCCAGCCAGAGTCAATTTGTTAACAAAAATAAGCCAGACATCTTCACTACAATGTAGGATGGGCCATAATCATTAACCACACCTACCAATTAACTCAGACCTCCTCAGCTCGAGCAGCTTTAAGGTTGGCCCATTCATTTATACAGGAGGATCTGCGCATGCGCAGTAGACAATACCGGGAACACCCACTAACAATCAGTTCAAACATGGTACAAATATACAGCATCTTTAAAAAAATCATAAAAAATCCAAACTTAATGGGAATCAGCTCCACTTCTGTACACTACATAAGTACATGTATATGCATCAGAAAATGTAATAACATTCAGGAATTTTTCACTTGTCAATTTTTTTGAAATTTTTTTAAAATGCCTGTACTATAGTACAGGGACTTTTGTCCGATTCTGAAGCAACTATAAAAAATCATAAAAAATCCAAACTTGATCGGAATCAGCTCAACTTCCCTATACAGCTTAAGGACATCAATATGTATCAGAAAATGTAATAAAAATTTGGAGTGATTTTTTGGCCATTTTTGCAAAGATGGTATGTTACTTACAGTAAGTTGGCCCATTCCTCTACACAGGAGGTCTGCGCATGTGCAGTAGACACCACTCAACTTTCTGCGGATGCACAAAAGTATTGCGCATATCTCCTTAATTAATACATTCTTTTCAGTAATAACGACACTACTGCCATCATCACACCTAATAGTTAGCTAAATAGTCACTGTTATTGTTATAATAAACTTGATACTACACTAAAATACAGGTAAAACAGTCTACACACTACACAGTAATTAAACAACAGTTAAATATCTCAGTATATACAGTAATGTTGTACAATTAAAAAGGTATAATGAATATAAGCTGTCCTATCTTGGTAAAAGATGATCCATCACCTAGAGAAGGAGTAAGACTTCATTAGTGTACATCAAAAACCATCTCACTATAAATAGAACAGTAAAAACACTAATATACAGCACTTAAAACAGTATTGTACTGTATTTTAAACCGTACTTTACCTAATTGTACACGTTCAGTAATACAGTAAAACTCATAAGCTTATACAGTAGTTATACATACACAATGCAGTATTGATCTATAGTGTATTTACCTAGGTAACTACAGTTGTAATGGATAAGGTAAGCCTCGGACAGGCCAGGATTGAGTACAACAAGTCCCCAATGATAGTGAAAGACGGCCCGTCGCCCAAAAATATCGAGAAAGAAGGTCCTATAATACTTTAAGTCCCAGCCAGAGTCAATTTGTTACCAAGAATAAGCCACACATCTTCACTACAATGTAGGATGGGCCATAATCATTAACGACACCTACCAATTAACTCAGACCTCCTCAGCTCGAGCAGCTTTCAGGTTGGCCCATTCATTTATACAGGGAGATCTGCGCATGCGCAGTAGAAAATACCGGGAACAGTTTACACCACACAGTAATTACTAATTAAAAAACAGCTAAATATCTCAGTATAATTATTATACAGTAATGTTGTACAATTAAAAAGATATAATGAATATAAGCTGTCCTATCTTGGTAAAAGATGATCCATCACCTTGAGAAGGAGTAAGACTTCATTAGTGTACATCAAAGTCCATCTCACTATAAATAGAACAGTAAAAACACTAGTATACAGCAGTTAAAACAGTATTGTACTGTATTTTAAACATTACTTTACCTAATTGTACACGTTCAGTAATACAGTAAAACTCATAAGCTTATACAGTAGTTATACATACACAATACAGTATTGATCTATAGTGTATTTACCTCGGTAACTACAGTTGTAATGGATAAGTTAAGCCTCGGACAGGCCAGGATTGAGTACAACAACTCCCCAATGATAGTGAAAGATGTCCCGTCGCCCAAAGACATCAAGAAAGAAGGTCCTTTAATATTTTAAGTCCCAGCCAGAGTCAATTAATTAACAAGAATAAGCCAGACATCTTCACTACAATGTAGGATGGGCCATAATCATTAACCACACCTACCAATTAACTCAGACCTCCTCAGCTCGAGCAGCTTTCAGGTTGGCCCATTCATTTATACAGAGGGATCTGCGCATGCGCAGTAGACGATACCGGGAACACCCACTAACAATCAATTCAAAGATGGTACAAATATACAGCACCTTTAAAAATCATAAAAAATCCAAACTTGATCGGAATCAGCTCCACTTCTCTACACATCATAAGTACATGTATATGCATCACAAAATGTAATAAAACTGGGGAATTTTTCACTTGTCAATTTTATTGAAATTTCCCAAAAATCCCAGTACTATAGTACAGGGACTTTTGCCTGATTTTATAGCAACTATAAAAAATTCAAACTTTATCAGAATCAGCTAAACTTCCCTACACTGCATAAGTACATGTATACGCATCAGAAAATGTAATAAAACTGGGGAATTTTTCACTTGTCAATTTTATTGAAATTTTTCAAAAATCCCTGTACTATAGTACAGGGACTTTAGCCCGATTTTTGAGCAACTATAAAAAATTCAAACTTCATCGGAATCAGCTCAACTTCCCTACACTGCATAAGTACATGTTTATGCATCAGAAAATGTAATAACACTGGGGAATTTTCTACTTTTCAATTTTTGTGAAATTTTACAAAAATCCCTGTACTATAGTACAGGGACTTTTGTCCAATTTTTGAGCAACTTTGAAAAATCATAAAAAATCCAAACTTGATTGAAATCAGCTGAATCTTTCTACACAGCATAAGGACATCAATATGTGTCAGAAAATGTAATAAAAATTTGGAGTGATTTTTTGGCCATTTTTGCAAAAATGGTATGTTACTTACAGCAAGTTGGCCCATTCCTTTACAGAGGAGGTCTGCGCATGTGCAATAGACACCACTCAACTTTCTGCGGATGCACAGACGCATTGCGCAATCTCCTTAATTAATTTATTAATAATACATTCTTTTAAGTAATAACAACACTACTGCCATCATCACACCTAATAGCTAGCTAAATAGTCACTGTTATTGTTATAATAAACTTGATACTACACTAAAATACAGGTAATACAGTTTACACACTACACAGTAATTAAACAACAGCTAAATATCTCAGTATATACAGTAATGTTGTACAATTGAAAAGATATAATGAATATAAGCTGTCCTATCTTGGTAAAAGATGATCCATCGCCTTGAGAAGGAGTAAGACTTTATTAGTGTACATCAAAGTCCATCTCACTATAAATAGAACAGCAAAAACACTAGTATACAGCAGTTAAAACAGTATTGTACTGTATTTTAAACAATACTTTACCTAATTGTACACGTTCAGTAATACAGTAAAACTCATAAGCTTATACAGTAGTTATACATAAAATTGATCTATAGCCTGCGTATTTACCTCGATAACTACAGTTGTAATGGATAAGGTTAGCCTCGGACAGGCCAAGATTGAGTATAACAACTCCCCAATGATAGTGAAAGATGTCCCGTCGCCCAAAGACATCAAGAAAGAAGGTCCTTTAATAATTAAGTCCCAGCCAGAGTCAATTTGTTAACAAGAATAAGCCACACATCTTCACTACAATGTAGGATGGGCCATAATTATTAACCACACCTACCAATTAACTCAGACCTCCTCAGCTCGAGCAGCTTTCAGGTTGGCCCATTCATTTATACAATGGGACTGCGCATGCGCAGTAGAATATACCGGGAACACCCAACCACGCCCTCCAATCAACTCAGACAGGACCTCCTCAGCTCGAGCAGCTTTCAGGTTGGTCCATTCATTTATACA
>NW_003546359.1:78010-81178 GCF_000090795.2 Amphimedon queenslandica | reverse complement strand
GCGCATGCGCAGCAGACAATACTGCTCTCTATTGCCAGTCTTGTGCTAATTAGAAAATTGAAATTCCTGTCTAAACTGCTAACTAAAAATACATCTACTAACCTCAGCTCACAGATACTCACTCCTAGTCTCATCACTGATCCTCTGGGAGTCTCCATTGTTCAGCAATGCCGACTACTGGAGCACTATCTGGGTCTTGAGTCCAGTGCCCTAGATGAGTGTCTAAAAGAACCTGATACTATGTTGCTTTGAAGTCTAAAGACACCATACTTGATCATGACAGAAATCAACTCCTATCTAAAGCTAAGGGACACCCAACTACTACTCTTATTGGTGAGGTATCATGTGAGATTTCATGGCTTAGGATTTGGGATAAAGCTCTTTAGTCTTGACCATGGTCCTAAAGGTACCTGTACCCTACAGAAGATCATTAGAATATTAGCTCATCCATCTGGTTAGAATATACACTACTATATGTGTGGTCAGCCGTTCGATACATCATTTCTAACTCACATCCACTCAGACCACCCCATCTCGTCTCAATCATTGGTTCTGTTCACCGAGGACATTATCGACTCACTCGTGAAGGTCTCTGATGGAAGCATTGTCAAAATTAAATTTTCTTAGACCAGTGGACTATTTGTGTAACTATTTATTATTTTTATTGTCATTCATTGTGTATATGCCCTCGTAGTCTCTTGTTGTTGTTATTGTTATCAGGGGCGTATCTGAGGGGGGGCCTACAGGGGCCTGGGCCCCCCCATCAATTGTTGTAGATAATGATATTCATTGTTTGTTTTATTACCTACCACCTAGTAATATAAATTAACCACCTTGACAGCAGTAAATGTACAAGAAATGAGAAGTAGACAGAAACAAAACACTCATTTTACATTAATCATTGTTGAAAATGTAAGATTTTGATGCTTTTAAAATACGTAAAATGCTATTTTAGTGCACTATACGAACGCTTAAAAGGGGGTGTGGTCAAATTTTCGGCGCGCTTCGCGCGCCATTTTTCTCTGTGCCCCCTCATCATTTCCTTCCCAGCTACGCCCCTGATTGTTATACTGGGCTAGGTGATCTGAAAAGGTTGGTGGGTGTGACCAGTATTATAGAATAAAGATCCCAGTATTCTTTCTTCAAAGTTTCAGTGAGAATTAGTGTACCAAGTAAAAAACCATTATTATTCTAAGTCCCAGCCAGAGTCAAAATTGTAGCAAGAATAAATCTCCTGTAGACATTTCATTGGAATTAATCACAGGAATCAGTTCAAACTTCTACAAAGCATAAATACATCTATATGCATCAGGAAATGTAATAAAATTAAGGAATTTTCTACTTGTCAATTTTTTGAAATTTTACAAAAACCCTGTACATAGTACAGGGACTATTATCCAATTTTTAAGCAACTTTAAAACATCATAAAAAATCCAAACTTGATCGGAATCAGCTCAATCTCTCTACACTGCATAAGTACATGTATATGCATCAGGAAATGTAATAAAATTGAGGAATTTTCTACTTGTCATTTTTTGTGAAATTTTTGAAAAATCCCTGTACTATAGTACAGGGACTTTTGTCCAATTTTGGAGCAACTTTAAAAAGTCATAAAAAATCCCAATGTGATCGGAATCTGCTCAATCTTTCTACACTACATAAGTACATGTATATGCATCAGGAAATGCAATAAAATTGAGGAATTTACTATGTGTCAGTTTTTGTGAAATTTTACAAAAATCCCTGTACTATAGTACAGGGACTTTTGTCCAATTTTGAAGCAACTTTTAAAAATCATAAAAAATCCAAACTTGATCGGAATCAGCTCAATCTCTCTACACTGCATATGTACATGTATATGCATCAGAAAATGTAATAAAATTTAGGAATTTTCTACTTGTCAATTTTTGTGAATATTTACAACAATCCCTGTATTATAGTACAGGGACTTTTGTCCCATTTTGGAACAATTTTAAAAAATCATCGAAAATCCAAACTTGATTGGAATCAGCTCAATCTTTCTACACAGCATAAGTACATGTATATGCATTCGAAAATGTAATAAAATTGAGGAATTTTCTACTTGTCATTTTTTGTGAAATTTTTGAAAAATCCCTGTACTATAGTACAGGGACTTTTGTCCAATTTTGGAGCAAATTTAAAAAGTCATAAAAAATCCCAATGTGATCGGAATCTGCTCAATCTTTATACACTACATATGTACATGTATATGCATCAGGAAATGCAATAAAATTGAGGAATTTACTATGTGTCAGTTTTTGTGAAATTTTACAAAATTCCTGTACTATAGTACAGGGACTTTTTTCCCATTTTGAAGCAAATTTAAAAAATCATAGAAAATCGAAACTTGATCAGAATTAGCTCAATCTTTCTACACTGCATAAGTACATGTATATGCATCAGGAAATGTAATGAAATTGAGATATTTTCTACTTGTCATTTTTTGTGAAATTTTTGAAAAATCCCTGTACTATAGTACAGGGACTTTTGTCCAATTTTTGAAGCAACTTTAAAAAATGATAAAAAATCTAAACTTGATCGGAATCTGTTCAATCCTTCTACACTGCATAAGTACATGTATATGCATCAGAAAATGTAATAAAATTGAGGAATTTTCTACTTGTCAATTTTTGTGAAATTTTTGAAAAATCCCTGTACTATAGTACAGGGACTTTTGTCCAATTTTTGAGCAACTTTAAAAAATCATAGAAAATCCAAACTTGATCAGAATCCGCTCAATCTCTCTACACTGCATAAGTACATGTATATGCATGAGAAAATGTAATAAAAAGTTGGGGTGATTTTAGAGCCATTTTTTGGAAAAAACCATTAGTACAGGGATTTTTTCAAATTTTTGACGTTTTCTTAAAATGGCCATAAGTTGAAAAATTGAACTTGCAATCAGCTCAAATTTTCTACACAGCATATGGACATCAATATGTATCAGTGATTTCTTATAAAGTTATCATTATTATCATATCCTTATGTTCATCGTAAGGTGTTTCTATTCCTTGTTGAGGGAAGACCACACAAGTGAGGTAACTGTCTCCATTACTGGGATCAGTCTGGAGCTGAAACTCTAACAATGGCTTTGACTATAAAATAAATAAAATAACTAATAATAGGACAGCTGGTAATACTGGAGGG
>NW_003546359.1:11815-75256 GCF_000090795.2 Amphimedon queenslandica | reverse complement strand
GATTATATTCTTAACTGTTATGAATTATAAATGAAAATAAATGTGATTTTAGTCCCATGTCATCATTAATTTTGTTAATCAAAAAACAACAGAAGTTTTCCTTTCAATAGTACATAGCGGTAGGTGTATATTATGATAATGCACATACATGAGTTGCGTCCAGTCCAGTATTTAACTCCTCCACTAGTAACTCCCCAACCAGCAATGGATATCTCATGATTGCAGTGACTATACAATAGATAGACAGGCAATAGGTAATACATTAAGTACATTATTAGTTGTACTTTAGCTCCAGTAGTATCATTAAAGACTCCTCCAGTATATTGTTCAAAGGTTGAAGTCACTGCAATAGTACAGGCAATGGGGCCTCGTGCATAGATCTCACTCAACATCTTATCCTCTCCTGATACTCTACCATGTTCTGTGACCTGATACTATTGGAGCAATTGATACAGTAACACAATTAGGTAAATGGCTAGTTAAAATTTGTGGCTGATCATACACAAAATCCTTGTACTATAGTACAGGGACTTTTGTTCAATTTTGGACTAACTTTAAAAAATCATAGAAAATCCAAACTTGATCGGAATCAGTTCAAACTCTCTACACTGCATAAGTACATGTATATGCATCAGGAAATGTTATAAAATTAAGGAATTTTCTACTAATCAATTTTTGTGAAATTTTACAAAAATCCCTGTACTATAGTACAGGGACTTTTGTCCAATTTTGGACCAACTTTAAAAAATCATAGAAAATCCAAACGTGATCGGAATCAGCTCAATCTTTCTACACAGCATAAGTACTTGTATATGCATCAGGAAATGTAATAAAATTGAGGAATTTTTTACTTGTCAATTTTTGTGAAATTTTACAAAAATCCCTGTACTATATATAGTACAGGGACTTTTGTCCAATTTTGGAGCAATTTTAAAAAATCATAGAAAATATCCAAACTCGATCGGAATCAGCTCAATCTTTCTACACAGCATAAGTACATGTATATGCATCAGAAAATGCAATAAAAATTTCGAGTGATTTTTTGGCCATTGTTTGGAAAAAACCATGGTATTATATGTAAAGATGGTATGTTACTTACAGTAAGTTGGCCCATTCCTTTACACAGGAGGTCTGCGCATGCGCAGTAGACACCACTCAACCTTCTGAACATGCAAAGAAGTATTGCACAATCTCTTTAATTCATTTATTAATAATACATTCTTTGGAGTAATAACGACACTACTGCCATCATAGTTAGCTAAATAGTTATTGTTATTGTTATAATAAACTTGATACTACACTAAAATACAGGTAAAACAGTCTACACACCACACAGTAATTAAACAACAGCTAAATATCTCAGTATATACAGTAATGTTGTACAATTAACAAGATATAATGAATATAAGATGTCCTATCTTGGTAAAAGATGATCTATCCCCTTGAGAAGGAGTAAGACTTCATTAGTGTACATCAAAGTCCATCTCACTATAAATAGAACAGTAAAAACACTAATATACAGCAGTTAAAACAGTATTGTACTGTATTTTACTTTACCTAATTGTACATGTTCAGTAATACAGTAAAACTCATGCTTATGAGTTATACATATACAATGCTATATACAGTTGCAATGGATGAGGTAAGCCTCGGAAAGGCCAGGATTGAGTACAACAAGTCCCCAATGATAGTGAAAGACGGCCCCGTCGCTCAAAGACATCAAGAGAGAAGGTCTTTTAGTCAAGATCAAAATTCTTGATCGCGGTCCATGGATACTCCATCTCCAATATGGGAGGTGCCAAATTAAAGTAGGCGTGTCCTACCAGTAGTGGGTGTGCACTACAAGACAAGAAGGCATTCCATCTCTGTCCCTCTCTCTAATGGCAGTGTCCACTGATAGAGTCGCTGATCTTCATGTGATTAGAGTATTACTAGTCAATGGAGACTCCCGCAGTGTTAGACTGGATGAGAACACTGATGTGGCAGTGAGACTGACTCTAGCATAAGATCAGTAATCTTTGATCCTCCCCTAGGATATAGTCTATTATATACTGAGTAGACTAAGAGCTAACTTAGAGGTGGCCCCTCACTTGTTTAGTATATTGTTAGAACACACTGTCTCTGGAGAATATCACTGGCTTAGCTCAGGATACAGTGTCCTAGACCTCATTACTTCACACTGTGGGTCAAGACCACTTCATGAATGGAGGTATTGTACTCACTGTTGTGTGTGTATGTTTGATGTTGTTTGTTGTTTTGAATGTTGTCTGTTGTTGCATTTAGCAATAATCTACCTTGTGTTTGTGTTAATAATAATTATTATTATTATATTTTAGTTTTTCATTAAAAATACGTGTGTTACCAAAGACCCCCCAGCACCTGTTTACACAGGACCCAGTGGCTTTCTCATATTATTATGACCAGGTGTTGTTACTAATAATAGAACCACTTGTTACTAATAATAGATACTTCATTCTTACCTCGAGGATGACAGTATAGCAGTTGATAATGACACTGCCTTGAGGTTAGGTTGTCTAGAAATGAGGAGGTTCTTTAGGGACATGTCACAGACTGCCCTCAAGAAGAAGGAGAACATTAACATGCTGGAGTATGCCCACTGGTAATTTTTAGTTTCATTTCTTTATCTGTTTAGGAAAGAATATGGTTTTGAAAAGTTCTTCAAGAAGTCGTTTTTGCAGTCAGCTCGTAGCAAGGTATTGCCTGCTATTACTAATATTGTTCGTTTTTCATTTATTATAGAAAAAGAATTTATCAAAAATGATACAATCAACTTTTCAACAATACGAAAGCCTTACTAGTGATGGCTGCATTTTTCAGTTCTTTGCAATTTTGGGACGTTTTAATCCTCTGGACATTGACAAGTTTCATAATTGTGCCATTGGAGTATGTTACTTATCATCATCATCATTATTATTATTATTATTATTATTATTATTATTATTATTATTATTATTATTATTATTATTATTATTATCGTTATTTCAATAGGAGGAGTCCAGTACTCCATTAACTACTGTAGTGTTTGTTGGTCCAAACTGTGAAGTTGAATATCAAATTGAAGCCACTGGAGAAGTATTTGTACTATTGTGTTTATTTTCATTATTTATGTTTCTACAGAGAAAGTTCTTGGTATCGTTTAATGATATTCATGGTATAGTTTATGAGCCAGAGCTAGCTACAAGAGGAAAGGTTACTTTAGAACTGAAGACCAGTTCGGTGAGTGTAGTAGGACAAACTTATCTTGAATCAGCTCATAGCAACAATGTATGTGTCAGAAAATATAAAAAAACTGTGAAGTTGCTCCTAACACAATTTTGATAAACTTTGCCAAAGATACAATTACTAGCTTCTTTCTACTCCCCATTGTGTACTTGTTACATTCTGAGCTGATTTGATTACAATAAATACGATTGTGATTACACTCCTTGTTCTAATTAAAGCCCATAGTAATACGGACTGCTCAATTAATAACAGCAGTTCATCTCTCCACGCTGATTGATGGATACTGTCAGGTTTATACTACACTGCCTCATTCAAGACTCTCCAATGGAATGGGTAATAGCAAACCACTCTAGATAATGATATTTATTACTAGCAGCAAGGGGAGCACCTGTTGAACCTCCTGCATCAATTATGGCTCCAAATTTACCAGTTGAATTCACCAAATCAGGTAATACTATCAGCAAGAGTGGGTGTTATTAATGATTGGTGGGTGTGGTAGATAGTAGGTGTGGCCTCTAATGTTTTGGTAGTTTATGGTCCTGAGTAGAAATTAGTGTAGTAAACCCATTCATGATGTCTGTCCGCTGGGTTGATTCTTTCATGAAATTCATTTCTTCTTCTTCTGGCGGTGACAGTACTGGAGGAGGAGTCCCTAGGGATAAGAAGAGAAGAGGTAGAAGACACAGAGAAGGAACCTCTGGCAGTGGAGGCCGTCGTGGGCCACTGCAGTACGCTGATTCCTTTATATTCGTACCATCGAATGAAGAATCAGCCCAGAGGAGGAGTAGGGCTAACACTGATGCCTCGGGACTCTACAGTTTATTGAAGAACAGACACTCTACAGTACAGGACACACCAGTGGACCATCTACCAGTAGACCAGTCTCCTCTACCAGTAGACCAGTCCCCAGTGGACCGTTGTTCTCTCCTGGCCCATGGTCCCACTCCAGTATACCAGCGACTGGACAGTGTGTCTGGTCCTTCTTTAACTGTACAACCAGTGATAAGACAGACTGCTTCCTGTACTGATATTAATGATCATAAAGATGGTTCTTCACTGCTGGAGGAGGACCAGTGGAATAAAGGAGGGGTCCCTGTTCCTTACAATCCTGCTAGTATTGGTAATAGACATTGCTTTAGTGAGGATGATATTAATAATGCTAGTTCAGGTAGAATGCACAGTCTATTAATAATTATTAATTAGTCTATTTATATATTTATTTATTTGTTACAATTCCAGATGATGATGATTATGCTCACGTGAAGGATCCTGACAGACTAATGAAGTCTTTGGGTCGTCCGCTGAGTCCGACTGATATAATGTTAGCCGACAGACTGGGAGAGGGTCAGTTTGGAGATGTCCATAAAGGAATCCTATACCCTGATGTGAGTATACATGTACCTAATGTTGTGTAATCTTTTATTATTGTTGTTGTTTAGACTACTGAGGAGGTAGCTGTGGCAGTTAAAACTTGTAAGCCAGACTCAGCTCCAGAGGAAAGAGTCAAGTTCCTCCAGGAAGCTGGTAATTGTTATTGACAGTCACAACAACTCATCTAAGCATTGTTGTATTCTTTCTCTAGCTATCATGAAGCAATTCAATCATCCTCACATTGTCAAGTTGTTTGGTGTCGTGACTCAAGGTCTGAGGACATATATAGTAATGGAATTAGCACCGTTGGGGCAGGTGAGAAGTGTAACCTATTGATCCTGTTTAATGATACATGCTATAATCATTACAATAATGATATGTATTCAATGTAGCTGAGACAGTATCTATTACTAAATGGTGAATCCATCAGTCAAGATATTCTCTTGAATTATATTAAGCAGTTGTGCTCTGCCATGGTCCATTTAGAATCAAAGAATTATGTTCATCGTGACATAGCAGCTCGCAATATTCTCTTACTCTCTCCTGACAAGATTAAACTGTCAGACTTTGGCCTATCCCGTTGGCTTGAAGAAGCTGATTTCTATGTCGGTGAGTTACTCTTGGCAATGGACTAATAAATATTATTAATGAATTTACAACATTATCATTCGCTAGCATCTCGAGGTAAACTACCAATCAAATGGATGGCCCCAGAAAGCATCAACTTCAGAAGATTCACTGGCTCAAGTGATGTCTGGATGTTTGGTGTTTGCTGCTGGGAGATATTAATGAGGGGGGTGAAGCCATTCATGAGCATCAAGAATGATGAGGTCATTGGTAAACTGGAGAGAGGAGAGAGACTACCACTACCTCCCGACTGTCCTCCATCTTTATTCAATATAATGAACCACTGCTGGCAGTATGAGCCGGAGGAGAGACCGTCATTCACTGACATTGAACAGCAACTATGGTAACATTCTTTACATGTTTCTAATACCAAACCATTAATATTTATAATGCCAATAATTCTATTATTCTTATTATATTTATTATTATTATATTATTATTATTATTTATTTATTATTATTATTTATTTATTATTATTATTTATTTATTATTAGTGTTATTCTGGAGCAAGAAAAGCATTTCAATGCTCTTGCTGTCTCAGGCCGTATCCGTGGTTACGAAGTACCTGACCGCCCACATGTTCCAATAGGACGAGTTCCTTCTGGTGGAGCCCACAGGCCCCCTCATGACAGACCCCCTCATGAAAGGCCCCCTCATGACAGACCCCCTCCAGTTACTGAGAGACTAGGTGGTACTGAAGGGCCAGTAGGTACTTATAGATCGGATGATGGTTCTACTGAAGGACCTCCTCTTCCTCCAAGGTCAGTACTGAATAGACCACTCCCTCCGGAACCAACCAGGAAGACACGTACTAACGGTAAGAACAACAGTGGGTCCAATTAATATTCATTGGTGGGTGTGGTCTGTTAATTAGGTTCAGACTCTACAGTTGATCCTTATCTAGTGACTACACTACCAGGACGAGGAGCCACACCTCCTCCAGCTAGAGGGGCCACTCCTCCTATAGTGACCACACCCCCATTGGCTCAGGTTGTCAGTCCTGGTGTCTCTGAGAGGTGTTTCTCTCCTGTACCGCCCCCGGCAATAATTAGACAACAACAAAAGACGAGGGGCAGTTACTATGACAACGAGGAACAGCAGCCCGGTTCCGATGGGTACTATTCAACTGTATACTCTGGTAATATTGAAGAAGATTCTATAAATAGAAACGTTAGAGATCCTTCACCGTACGAAGACCCAGAGGAAGTGGGTGTGGCTTCAGGTGGAGGAGGTGTGGCCTCAGAAGAGGAGGAGGAGGAGGATGATGATTCTGTATTGGAAGAGTTGTTAGCCTGTACTACTGGAGTGGTCCAGTCCATTGTGGAGCTGAGCACCAAATTACCTGCTGCTAGACCGGGGGACTATGTTGACCTTGTCAAAGTATGAGCATTACCTCTTGTGACCATAAAATTAATTTATTATTATTATTATTATTGTTATTACTGATAGGGTGTTGGTGTTTCTTTGAGACAGTTGTTGGTCAAAGTTGATTCATCACTTGATATGATTCCTGAACACACTCACTCCAAAGTAACTATCAATAATTTGGTCTAGGTCTCCTTAAGTCTCCTTTTGAAATTAGTCTAGATTTAACAATGATACAATGCTTACTGTACTTCTTTGTAGGTTAAAATGGCTCACAAAGTCTTGTCTTCTGACATGACTCAACTGGTAAAGTCAATGAAGGAGTTACAGGAGAATTACCAGTCCTTCCTCTTGGATCATTATCAGAAGCAGATGCTCCAATCAGCGAACATCATAGCAGTCAATTCAAAGCACCTGCTGGAAGCATTCTCTCAGGCGAGGAGGTCACGACGTCACAAGAGATGACACCCTCACCTCTAATTCAAGGACACTGTTTTAGAGTTCGTGGGTTCAATATTTTGTCTTCAGATTTTATTATTTCAAAACACATAATAATAACAACAACAATAATGATAATAAATTATTGTTCATTTAGTATTAATAAAGCTCAGCTAGTGTATCTTAATTTTATTGTTAACAAAAGGAAAGTAAATAAGCTTTGTAATGTGTGAAAAGGCAGAACAACAACAATTAATTATAATTATTAATTATTTAAGGAGCAGCCCCTTGGCCACTGCTAGGATCACATTCCAATAAACGTACGATTGATGGATCGGTTTTAGCTCCTTCAATAAACTCCTAGTGTACAAGTAGCAATAAAATGATAATAAATAATGATTTATTGGAGTAACATCACTAGGAGTACATCAATTGCCAAATTCCATTCATATTATGCCATTGTGTACATAACATTCTGTTACACGGCACACATACATACAGTACACATACAGTGTGTGTGTGTGTGTGCTAGACTTACTGCTAGTGACAGCTTCCCATCTTTATTAGTGTCCATTTGTCTAAAGATTTTGTCAGTTCTTTTTTGTGGTGTGCTTTCGTCCTCAGGCATCTTCATGACAGTGCCGACCATTTTATATATTGCCTGCAATATTACAACATAATATTGTTTTTAATGTAAAAGGAAGTTGCTAAATAAACAGGATGAGTAGCCTGACATACACTAACTAACCTGTACAATCTCAAGCATTTCTTCCTTAGTGATCGACCCGTCCCCATCAAGGTCATACATGTTGAAGGCCCACTTGAGCTTCTCATCGAGTGAGCCTCTGCTGGTCACTGAGAGGGCACATATGAACTCACGAAAGTCAATGCTCCCGTCTACAATTAAAGAGACACTTGACACGCTAATGATTACGATACTGTCTGTACCTCCGTTTGAGTCAAAGGTTCGGAAAACGTGTTCAGCAAATTTCGAGGCGTCTCCATGAGGAAAGAAATTAGAATAAATGACTTTAAATTCGTCAACACTTAAATGACCGTTTGGACAATCCTGCAAACAAACAAACAAACAAAGAAATGAGTAAATATTATAATGAAAAGGATTGTGAATACCTTTAAGAATCCCTTGTACCACTCCTGTACCTCCTCCTCATCAAACTGAGTGTTACTCACCAGATCCTGGACCACCTCAGGACGTAATTTACTGTTAGTCTTGCCCATCCTGTTCAAGGGGGAAGGAGAGGTAATGTGGCAGCATTAGAATATTAACAGATATGACTTGCTAATAGTGCTATCCTCACTTGGAGATGGTGGGAAGAGAGAGAACCCAAACACAAAATGGGAGGAGGTGGAACAAAGAGAGCGAGGATTACCTACAAGAGGTAGCAACACTACCAGCAGAAGAGAAGAACTGAATACCAGGAAGATAGAAGCTCGGATAGAAGATAGGCTAGTGCCGAATACCAATTTAATATCCGGACACGCCCATTACACTGATATCAATATGCAATAGACTAACCACTAATATGGGATCACGTGATAACTTAAGAACTATTGATAACCAGTCACGTGACATCTCATGGTCAGCTCATTGGTCTGGTCCCTTAATGGGAATGGCAGCTTACTATGCAGTGAAAAGAGGAAGAAAAACTGGAATATATCACACCTGGTAACATTAATATTGTATTTATTTTTATTATTATTAATGCAGGAAGGATTGCAGGGAACAGGTTGATGGATTTTCAAGACCAGTCTTTAAGAAATTCCCAACATTAGAAGAAGCAGAATCATTCATTACTGGTCCCAGTAAATATTCTAAAGTGTGTCTATTAATAATCCATTGATACTAGTAACAAGGACACAATACCATCAAACAGGAAGATACAATCCTTATAACAGGGCCAGCCGGTGTGGTACCTCTTCAAGTGGGTATGGCACTTACCCCAGCGAGTCTGGCTCACAGTCGGTTGCTGTACACACAAGTGGACCAATACCAGTTGTCTATTCTGATGGCAGTTGCTATAGAAATGGTAAAACAGGAGCTAGAGCTGGAATAGGAGTATACTGGGAAGAAAATAGTATCTGGTAGGACAATTAATTGATGTTAAACTATTGAATATTTCATCTCAATTTCATTACATTTTTTGATACATGTACAATTGTACATGTACTTATGCTTTGTAGAAAGTTTGAGATGATCCCTACTTAAATTTTTCAGGTTACGGTCATTTTAAGAAAAGCCCAAAATTTCAAAAATACCGAAGGCTATAGTCCATGCTTTTTCCCAAAAATGGCTCCGAAATCACCCAAATTTTTATTACATTTCCTGATACATATACATGTGTTATTAAAAGGAATGTTAGTGAAAGATTGTCAGGCAAGCAAACCAATCAAAGAGCAGAATTACTGGTAATTACTCATTCCTTGATATTGTAATTTTATTATTAATTTTGGCATAGTCTGCTACAAGAGCTATTGAAACTGGAATACGAAGAAAGATGAAGACAATAGAAATAAGAACAGATAGTATGTACACCATTAATGGTAAGATAATGGTAATAATAATAATAATAATGTCAATTAATTACCAGCTGTTACTAAATGGTGTCATAAGTGGAAATTAAATGGGTGGAAGGTAACGGATGGATCTCCTGTTCAAAATAAAGATGAAATAAAGAATATATTGGCATTATCTAAACAAATCAATGTCATTTGGGTAAGTTGCTTGTTATTGTTATTAAATTTATTATTTTCATTGTTTTAGAAACATGTCAAAGGTCATTCTGGTGACCATGGTAATGAGAGAGCTGATGAACTAGCAAGAATTGGATCAGAAAAATAATAACCATAATAATTAACAATTGTAATCACTTATTGTTAAAAGAGAATTCTTATTACATTTTCTCATAATGAATGTACTTTCCATTTATGTAAAAATGGAAGTTTTTCTAAAGCTTGAGTTGATTGTGTCAATTGTGATGTCATATGATGTCATTAATGATTACATCATCATTACATCTCAGTTGCTATGAGTTTAAGGATCAGATAGCAAGAATGCCAGTTCATTCCTTGCCTTGTTATGCTCGTTGTGGTTAGGGAGATATTGTCTCCATTTATATCTTTGTTTATAAAACAGAAAAGCCTATCCTCCAGTAACAGAGCCAGCCTTCTCTTCTCTTGTCTGCTGTTTTACCTCCTGGCTGTTCGTTCTGGTCCCATACTAACAGCAGGAATAGAATCCACTGAACTAACTGGAGGGCCTCTTTCACTATCCTTCCTTCAGTCGCTAGTATTGAATATCAAACACTTCTCAAGATACCCCAGTCTATTATCCGGGTAAGCTCTATTAAATGTTGTTTATCTCCAGCAGTTGGCTCTTGAAGCATTGTTTAATAAACTCGTACCGTGTCTCTTCCTTTCAGATCCAGGAGGAGCATGGGTAGCTGTTGTTCTAAACCAGTGGTTGAGCCTAGCTTCCCAAAAGAGCCAGTAGATACTGGTGTACCCCCTGAGGTAGCTCAAGAAAGACACGAGGAAACAATAGAGCAGCAACAGGAGGAGAAGTTACCAGTTCATTCTCTTGATCCTGAAGGAAGAGTCCGTGGAGCTAGGAAAGGGTCAGTTGATTCAAGTATTGATGAGATAAAGCGAATTAGAGCCACGGACCGAAGGGACAGTACACAATCCACTCCAACTGATAGTTTGATTGTTGAACAAAAGATTCCTCTGGTCAAGTTTCGGGATATCGAGGACTCACTGGCCACTGGTGACCTGGCACTGTTGTACAGGCATGGAGAGAAGCAGCCAAACTACGGGATATTTGTTAATCATGGTGAGTGTGATCCTTACTTCCCTCTGCTGCTAATCAAAGGAAAGACCAAACCGATGCCTCTGTCCTCTTTCAATCCGTCCCAACGTGATGTTAGAGTCATCACCGCAGTCACTAGAATATTCTATGGAGATTATGAGAGAGTTGCTATCCGTAGACTGAAGGCTGGGGAGAAGATTAGCTGCGGTCAGGCTATGGAAGCAGCCACAAAAGTTGAAGAAGAGATTCCATTTACTTCTCAGGAAATAATGTTCATCAATGAAGCAGCAACTGACACTGAGAGGAGCCTCTACACGTGCACCTTTGCCCTCTCTCACGTATACCGGGAGTTAGGGATAATGCTGGCTAATCCAATAGACATTAGACCAGACACATTTGAAGAAGCACTACCTCTAGCATTTCCTATTTATATAAAGCTACCAGCTTATAAACCTGGGCCATTAATTGGAGGAACCCCTCCATTGCTATCACAATTAGTGTAAGTACAGTACTGATGATCCATCAGTAGGTATCATTATTATTATTATTATTATCAATAGTGATGGTATTCGTCATCCTCCAGAGTTTCCCATCAAGACCTATGGTGAGATGAGAGATCAGCTACAAACTGGTGACATTGTGCTCTTCTCTGGAGCGACTAGTTCAGGAGCCCTCATTAAAATATTTGACGGAGCAGTCTTCTCTCATGTGGGCCTAGTAAGAACAATTGATAACCAATTGATAATTAATTATTATTGTACGAGTAGGTATTGCGTCCCAGATATTCCAGTTATGTCTTAGTGTGGGAGTCAAGCACCAATAAAGCAGGTTTGGTAGATGTCGACAGCGGCAGCGTTAGGAAAGGAGTTGAACTCCTTCCATTGAGAAACAAGATATTCTCAGGCTGGTACAATAGGGTAGCCATTAGACGCCTCACAGGTTTAACTAGTGAACAAAGGCAGGAGATATATGAGAAGATGTTACAAGTACAGCATAACCTAATTGAGAGTTGTACCAATTTAATACTAATAATATTGTGATTCTCTGTCTCCTCAGGTCCGTAAAGAGTTGCAAGGTAGACCATATGAGAAGAATCATTTGGAGTTGATAATGTCAGGAATTGACGTTGATGAAGGATACCTTGACTTCCTGAGGACTGACCATGAAGACCTCAGCTCAATATTCTGCAGTGAACTAATAGCACACACTTACCAAGAACTAGGATTGATCAGTGAGTATCAGACTACGTATACCATTCCACTCCACTACTCTACTATTATTATTACCATTATACTAATACTGGGTCTATTAATAGAACACTGGGTCTATTAATAGAACACTGTCACTGGTTCTATTATCTTATTAGATAAGGACAGGTTGTCCAATACATTCACTCCTGATGATTTTGCTAGTCACAGGCACATGACGTTAAACTATGGATCCCTTGAAGAAGAAGTATACATCGACCTCAAGTTTGACTATGACAAAGATCTTTACAAGCAAAGAAGCATATCTGCCAAAGAAGCCATAAATAAATGAATTTAATTATAATAATTATAAAGAACATAATTATCATTAATAATAGGTAACATTTTAACTTTGTTTTAGAGATTGTGTGTATACTGAAAGAAAAAATAATTAATTATTAGCAAAAAATAATAACTAATTATTAATAGTATTGTTAATCTTCTTACAAGACGGACATACAAATTCAGTCATATCCCTCACTTTATTGTTCACTAGATGAACACACATTGAGTGATACCACGTGTCACATGACTGACACATGATCATTAGCGTCCTCCAATCAGATTTGATATAACGACAGACCAAAGGAGGACACTGTTTCTCCTTCTTATTCATGTCATTGGCATATCCAATGATAGGGGAGAGAAATATATCACCTCCTGAAATAATTATAAATGAATAATTTAATATCATTATTAATTCATTACCTGGCCTCTGCTTATTGAGTAGCTGCCTAGTACCAGCTGGTGAAGGAGTGGTGGGTGTGGTCACAGTAACAGAATGGGTTACTAGTTGCATGTTCTCGTGCTGGAGCTGGACAGGCTCAGACACTGCCCCTCCGTTGATAATGTCAGTGCTTTGACTGAAGGTAACTTTACGCTTTTTAGAAGGAGAATAATCTGAAAAATAAATCATAATACCAGGAAATAATAAAGAATTCTCTACTTGTCAATTTTGGCAAATTTTTGGCACAAATCCCTGTACTATAATACAGGGACTTTTGTCCAATTTTGGACCAACTTTAAAAAATCATAAAAAATCTAAAATTGATTGGAATCAGTTCAAACTTTCTACACAACATAAGTACATGTATATGCAACAGAAAATGAAACAAATTCTCTACTTGTCAATAAATTACTTACTTTCCTGAGCTGGAGATTCAACGGTCTTGGCCCCCTTGAGTTGATCAATCTCAGCTTGTAATAAACTAACTTGTGATCTATAGTTCTTGGCAGCTTTGGCCAGTAGCTCATTATGAAGGAGGACACACTCCTTCATGTGTGACGCCATTTCTTTACGACATAAATTAGCTTCACAGCCAGCCCACTTGTACTCACAGGCCACACTCTTCAATGGACACTTCTCCTGCAAGTGGATCTTGAGGATGTCCCTCGGCATGTACACGTTAGGGTCACAGTTGAATGGACACGGACGAGGGAAATAGGAACATGATGAGAAATGTTCCCAAATCTGCGGCAACTCACCCTCCCAGCCACACCCATTACTGGCCATTGCACATTTTACGGGAATACTCAAACGTAAACGAGTTAGTATACGGAGATCAGTAGCTATACTTGACTCTTCCTCTACTTTTGACTCACAGAAAGGACAATCCAGTGAGCTTTGGGCCTTCTCATTCTTATCGGCCATTTTGAAGGAGTTAGGGGGTGTGTCTAGTCGTGAACTGTAATGAAATTATTTCTTACGAATAATTAGGACTGATAAATTTCCGGTATGTATAAAAAGGTGTCACGGACCAACAGAAGCAGACCATCCCGTCCAGAGGAGGCCATCACATCGACCAGGGACTGAGTTAAAGAGGAAGACACACTCTCTCTCGTCCTCTCTCTCTCTCTGCCATCTACAGCTACCATCAATCAGCGGCCATTATGAGTGACGGAGAAGAACAACAGCAAACTGATCAAAGCCGCACAGTGACCAGTGAGAGAGTTGTTAAGTGTTAATATGTTCATTTATTATTCATATTGTTTATTGATTAGCTAATATAATATCAGGGACTGTGAAATGGTTTAACGTTAGAAGTGGCTATGGATTCATCAAGAGGTAACTCACCATAGCAACACACAAACAATAATAATAACAATAATAATACTAATATTTATTATTAGATTTATTACAGTGATGAATAGTTGCTCATTGTTAAAATACTTGTTGTGAATATGTTAGTCCGCCCCTTTTTCTGCCTCTCCTTTATTATCATATTGTGGTCATTGTTGTACATACTCACCTCCTGACAAGCACACCTCCTGAAACTGGAGACACAAGAGATGGGCCCACTTTATTGTAATCACTGGTAGATCTGGAGGGGTGGTTTGGGGGACTTTGGGTCTCCCATATTTGGTCTAGGTTCCTGAAATCTCCCATTTTTCAGCTTTTTATTTAGCCTAGGAGACAATATACATGTACATGGTTTCTGTCTCTGTAGGGATGACACTGGGGATGATATATTTGTTCATCAGACTGCCATCATTAAGAACAACCCCAAGAAATACCTGAGGAGTGTTGGAGATGGGGAAGTGGTTGAGTTTATTGTAATCAAGGGGGCCAAGGGACCTGAAGCTGCTCAAGTCACCGGACCCAATGGGGCACACGTACAGGGGAGCAAATATGCTCGTAAGTTGTGTATGATGTGTTGTTGTTGTTGTTTATTTTTGTTTGTTGTTGACAGCTGATAAAGGTGATTACAACAGGCGGAGGAACAGAAGGAGAGTGCAACAACAGCCAACGGGACAAGACAGCCAAGGGGAAGAAAGGGGACCATCTGATGGTAATTAATAAATTAATGAATAAATGAATTATTTGTTTGTTTGATAGAAAATGAAGACAGTCCTCAGCAGGTCCAGAGGAGGCGTCCACGTGGTCCCCAGCGAAGGAACTACCCACGTAACCTTGGTTACAGGAGGGGACCGCCCCGGGGCCCACCTAGGGGACCACCCCAAGACACAGGGAACCAAGGAGGAGTGAGTGTGGGAGAGACCAGTACTGTATTGTGTGTACATGTACACTGTATTGTACTAGGTCAAATAAAGTATTATTACTATTTATTATACAATTATTATGATAGGGATTTAATAGACGTCCTCCTGGTCGCCGCCCCCCTCGTGGGCCCCCTAGGGAGCAGCCAAGGGAGAGAGAGGGAGAGCCCCCTCAAGCTCAGGGAAGGAACGGGTACAACAGGTCAAGAGTATATCGACCTAGAAGAGTAAGAACAATTAGCCACACCCACTCACTGTATTTTTAATGTAGCCTTATCGTCGTCGAGGGGGCCCCCCCAGGGGACAAGCTAACGGGAGGAATGATGATGGACAGGTAATTAATAATGAATTAATTAATAATGTTATTAATAATAGATACAGTCTGAGGAGCCTCTGAATGAACAGTCTAATAATTATGATGATGGTGAAGAAGAACCACAACAACAACAACAACAATAAACAACAACAAGATAATTAATAATAATACACACATTGTTTGATCAAGAGCAGCTGTTACTAACTGTAGAGAACCAAACACTAGCTACTATTAAGAGTGTGACTAGGAAACCACCTTCCTATTAATTATTATCGTTATTATTATTATTAGGCCGCACCCACACACACACATTATTACACATACTTTGCTGCTCCCATCATCAATTATTAATACAATATTACTGAGAGAGTCTGATCACTGTTAATGTTATTCTTTAAATTATCCATTTTCTTGTGTGCTCGATCGATCAAAATTAATTGATTTTAATCAGTGTAGATGTTTCCGTATATCCCTGCATTCTCCAGTTTATTTTGGAGCCCCACCCATTATCATGGAGTTGACAACAACAACTATCAACCAAGGACTAGGCTACGCTACAAAAGGAGACAGGGCCTCTCTAGAGGGACTGGCCAATAAGAAATACGACCTCACTAGGTTCCTTGATAGATATGGAGCTGGTATAGTACACTATGCTGCAAGAGCTGGTAAGAACATACACCGTAGCATAGCAGCTTGAATGCTATGGAAGTAATCTTATCATACTAGCTCATTCTGTGGATATTGTACTTGCTGTTAGGTAAAACTGGTCTTATTGCTTGGCTAGTACAGTCCAAAGGTCTGAGTGGCAGTAAACCAGCTAATAATGGAGCCACTCCTGCTCATGATGCTGCAGCTACTGGCCAACTGGAATCACTCCAATGGCTCGTTCAGTTTGGAGGCTGTTCCCCCAACTCTAGGGATGCTTCATTTGCCACTCCATTACATCTTGGTATGATATTTAGAACAGATCTATTACTTAATGTTCTTCTATTATTAAATCATAATTATAATAGCTGCAAGATTCAATAAAGTATCAGTGGTGATGTGGTTAGTTGAATCAGGTAGCTGTGATCCAGTTGATAAAGCTAAAGGAGGAATTACTCCATTACACTTGGCATCAGCAAAGGGAAGCATTGACACTGTTAGGTGGATATCACAACATTCTAAAAGGTAACTACTTATGTTGGGAGCATTATACAGTTATTATGTATCATACTGCAGTGCTGTTAATAAAAGGGCAGATAATGGAGCAACTCCTTTATACTTTGCTGCTCAAGAAGGTCATCTGGACTGCTTAAAGTATTTAGCAAATCAAGTAATAAATTTACTAATATATTTTATTACTATTATTATCATTATTAATAGGTTGATGCTAATCATCGGTTGCGTGCAACTGACGGCATGGCTCCTGTGCATGCAACAGCTCAAATGGGAAAACTTGATTGCCTAGTTTGGTTGGTAAGTACTTACAGAGGAACTCATTACATTACCTGATGCATATACATGTACTTATGTTTTGTAGAAAGATTGAACTGATTGCGATTAAGTTTGGATTTTTATGAATTTTTTAATTGGCTCAAAAATCGAACAAAAGTCCCTGTACTATAGTACAGGGATTTTTGTCAAAATTCACCAAAATTGACAAGTAGAGAATTCCTCAATTTTATTACATTTTCTGATGCATATACATGTATTTATGTTGTGTAGAAAAATTGAGTTGATTCTGTTCAAATTTGTATTTTTACGATTTTTTTTTAATTTTGTCCAAAATTGGACAAAAGTCCCTGTACTATAGTACAGGGATTTTGTAAAATTTCACCAAAATTGACAAGTAGAGAATTCCTCAATTTTATTAAGTTTTTTTATGCATATACATGTACTTATGTTCTGTAGAATAATTGAGCAGATTCCGATCAAGTTTAGATTTTCTATGATTTTTTAAAGTTGCTCAAAAATTGGACAAAAGTCCCTGTACTATAGTACAGGGATTTTTGTAAAATTTCATCAAAATTGACAAGTAGAGAATTCCTCAATTTTATTACATTTTCTGATGCATATACATGTACTTATGTTGTGTAGAAAAATTGAGCTGATTTTGTTCAAGTTTAGATTTTTTACAATTTTTTAAAATTTGGTCCTAAATTGGACAAAAGTCCCAGTACTATAGTACAGAGATTTTTGTAAAATTTTATCAAAATTGACAAGTAGAGAATTCCTCAATTTTATTACGTTTTTTTATGCATATACATGTACTTATCTTGTGTAGAAAAATTGAGCTGATTATGATCAAGTTTAGATTTTCTATGATTTTTTTAATTTGCTCCAAAATCGGACAAAAGTCCCTGTACTATAGTACAGGGATTTTTGTCAAATTTCACCAAAATTGACAAGTAGAGAATTCCTCAATTTTATTACATTTTCTGATGCATATATATGTACTTATGTTGTGTAGGAAGTTTGAGCTAATTCCAATTAAGTTTGGATTTTCTATGATTTTTTAAAGTTGCTCAAAAATTGGACAAAAGTCCCTGTACTATAGTACAGGGATTTTTGTAAAATTTCATCAAAATTGACAAGTAGAGAATTCCTCAATTTTATTACATTTTCTGATGCATATACATGTACTTATGTTGTGTAGAAAAATTGAGCTGATTTTGTTCAAGTTTAGATTTTTTACAATTTTTTAAAATTTGGTCCTAAATTGGACAAAAGTCCCAGTACTATAGTACAGAGATTTTTGTAAAATTTTATCAAAATTGACAAGTAGAGAATTCCTCAATTTTATTACGTTTTTTTATGCATATACATGTACTTATCTTGTGTAGAAAAATTGAGCTGATTATGATCAAGTTTAGATTTTCTATGATTTTTTTAATTTGCTCCAAAATCGGACAAAAGTCCCTGTACTATAGTACAGGGATTTTTGTCAAATTTCACCAAAATTGACAAGTAGAGAATTCCTCAATTTTATTACATTTTTTGATGCATATATATGTACTTATTATGTATAAGAAGTTTGAGCTGATTCCGATCAAGTTTAAATTTTTTATGATTTTTTAAAGTTGCTTCAAAATCGGACAAAAGTCTCTGTACTATAGTACAGGGATTTTTGTCAAATTTCACCAAAATTGACAAGTCAAGAATTCCTCAATTTTATTACATTTTTTGATGCATATACATGTACTTATGTTGTGTAGGAAGTTTGAGCTAATTCCAATTAAGTTTGGATTTTTTATGATTTTTTTAATTTGCTCAAAAATCGGACAAAAGTCCCTGTACTATAGTACAGGGATTTTTGTCAAATTTCACCAAAATTGACAAGTAGAGAATTCCTCAATTTCATTACATTTTCTGATGCATATACATGTACTTATGCAGTGTAGAAAGTTTGTGCTGATTTCGATCAAGTTTGGCTTTTTTATGATTTTTACAGTTGCTCCAAACTCAAAATAAGTCCCTGTACTATAGTGCAGGAATTTTGGCCAAATTTTACCAAAATTTAAAGGAGGAATTCCTTTGTTATTACAGAGTTTCTGATGCATATACATGTACTGATTTTTGAACAGGTTGAGGAGTGTAAGGTACCAGTGTCTGAAAGGGATAATGATGGAGCTACTCCCTTACATTATGCAGCAGCTAGAGGTACCAGTTCTTTTTGATAATAACAATAATAATAATATCATTAGGACATACTAATGTTATACAATGGTTACTGGATAATGGAGCTAGCATGGATCAGGATGATCTTGGAGGGACTCCATTACATGATGCTGCTGAGAATGGACAAATTGAAGTTTGTTATAATAAAAGCATTTTCATGTTATAATGCTATTTGTTTGAAGGCAATTAAATTGTTAATATCCTATGGAGCTGATCCTAATGTTAGAGATAGCGATGGTCTTACTCCTGCTGATCTAGCTGAAGATTGCAATTACAACGAATGTGCTGCTTACCTTTCTAATGTTCCCATGAAACCAGTCAAACAAATTCAAGTATAAGAACATTATGCTATAGACATTTTTAATTACTGTACACTAGATTAAGCTCTCTGATTCAACTGAGCCATTCTCAGCATCATTAGTCAATTCAGTACTTGAAGTTAATAAACAATCAACAACAGCAACAACAAGTAGCAGTAAACAAGACACTAGCACAACTGATGGAGTGGCCAGTTTCAATAACGTAAAGAAGTCAACTAACTCTCTTAATGTAAAGGAAAGCAAAAATGAACTGAGCAGTGCATTCAAGAAACTCAACCCTGTGACCGTTAAAGGAATGGAATATGAAGGTATGGAATGAATTATTGCTATAATAAAGTATGATTGGTTGTTAGCTGAGGTGGATGAGGATGGAATGAAAATGCAGAATCCACTACTAATGGAAGAAGTGAGAATATTTGATAAATCCGTTCTATCAAACACACCTCTACTAAAGAGGAACTTGCAACCAGTTAGCCCATTTTGCTTATTATTATTGTATCGATGTATTATTTACAGTTTAAATATGGAAAAATCTTACAAACAAATGGAGAAAGTGTAAGCATGTACACATGTGTTGTATGCAACATGAGGAGGTACTTCAATTATTAGGAGCCACCAGTTGCTATCAAGACTCAAGTACAAGGACCTGTTCCTGAATCTCCTCTTCTAGTTTCTGGTGAGCGGGTTACAGTAGCACAGACCAGTTCTGATAGAGTTGCCATTGGGAGAACTGCTGGATCTGATGATGGAGACAGTAAAGTACCTTTATGGAAGAGGAACTTGATGAGAAAAAGACAAAAAGAAGAAGAACAGAAACAAGCAAAGCACAAAAATGAAGTATAAAATGATAACAATTGTAACTATGGTGATGCAATGTTAGGATGAATCTGCTGCTGAAGATAAGTATGCTGATGTACCAGAATGGAAAAAGAAGATACTAATGAAGAAAGAAGAGCAAAGGTACCAGCAATACATACACAACTGGACTCTATCATCATCTGCTCCACTCCTTCAGGGCAAAGCAAAGAGCGATTGAGAAGGAAAGGCTGAGAGAAGAGAGAGAAAAACAAGAGAAGTTTGATGCACTTCCTGACTGGAAGAAGAAGATATTATTAAAGAAGAGAGAAGAAAAGGAATAGAATAATTAGTGTATTGTAATTTCAGTTCATTTACATTAAGATTGATGAAATTAATGATTATTCATTGAAGCCCGGACTAGCCCGGGAGTTTTGCTGCGCATGCTCAGTAGGAGTGTTGAAAATTGCAAAGATGGCAGCTATCAGTAAAGTTAGGGCAAGGGCTGGTGGCATGTCTTTCCTTAAACTGATCCTCTTCCTGGGGATACTAGTGGCTGCTGTCTCACCTGCTCTGAGCCAGGGCCATCATTACTTTGATATTGTGAGTTTAAACTAACTTTAACCTTAATCTAATTAATTTAACCTTCTCTCTCAACAGTTTGTTGGTGAAGTAAGTGACTGATTGTAAATAAATAATTTATCTTATACTTTTCTCTCCTCCTCAGCAAGATAACAGTAATATAGTAAGTATTAGCACATTTAATGTACATAATATTCCCATCTGTTTATCCACAGACTAATGATACCAATGGGGTAAGTACCTGCTTGAAATGTACCTGTACAGTAATGAGTGTATAACCTACAACATAACATTAATATTATTATGTATATCTTTTACTTTAGACTGATTCAGGTTCAATTCCGGTAAGTTAACAGTCTTCACTTTTCAAGTTATTATTCTTTTATAGACATGTGTGTTTGGATTGGAGCCATGTTCAGTTACTGTAAGTGACAATAAATTCCATTTATCATTATTACTATCATCATTATCTAGATTATTGGAAACATTCAATTGATATTATTTTTTGGTATAATCCTGGGTGTGTCTGCTAAGATCATATCAGGTAATATGAGGAGGAGGGAGTGGCTGAAAGAAATTGATTAATTTATTTTTAGACGGAGCTGAAATGTTACTTGATCTTGGACTACCTCCTACTATAATTGGTAACAGGCTCTATTAATAGTAACAGCTTGTAATATCTCTACTGTTTGTTTGTGCACATGCTCTTCACATGCTGCTGTCCTGTTATTCCTATTAATTATTATTACTATTATTATTATTAACGTTATTCATTAGGTGGCATTGTTCTTCCATTGCTGGGTGCTGTTCCTGATTCAGCCATGATCATAGCTTCAGGGTCTGGTAATAGAGTTGATGCTGACCAACAGATAGCAGTGGGAATGGGGTACAGCTACACATACTGATACTCCATTAGTTACTGTATGGGTTGTTTGATATAGGACACTGGCTGGGAGCACCATCATGTTATTGACCATCCCCTGGGTCGGTGGGCTCATCCTGGGTAGGGTTGACATCATTAATAAACAAGGAGTGGACAATAAGTGTTCGAAACTGGAGGTGTCTAGTCTTTGGAAGTCTGTAAGTGTATCCGCCATTTTGTGGGTGTGGTTAGTCAGTACATATCTATTACAGGGAGTCAGTGTCACACCTGATGTCACATACAGTTCTATTATAATGATAATCACTGCTTTACCCTACCTGTAAGGGGAATATAGTTATTTTATAATCTAATCTATAATGTACCCACAGTATTATTCAAGGAGCTGACTGGGTCTATGGTGCTCATAAGCCTCAGACTATTGATAATGTCCCTTCTTATATTAAATATTCAGCCATTGCCACTTCAGTGATCTGCTTCATCTTCTTTGTGTGTTACCTGGTCTACCTGGTGGTCTTCAGTGCTGCCTCCAAGAGGATTGATGAATGGAGGGGAGAGAAGAGAAGGAAAGAAAAGTACACATTATAATATACTGTTGTTTATTGTTGTTCTTTATTGTTGTTGTTTATTGTTGTTGTTTATTGTTGTTGTTTATTGTTGTTGTTTATTGTTGTTGTTTATTGTTGTTGTTGTTTGTTAGTTTAAAGAGGAATGCTTTGAAACAGATGCTACTGTTTCAAAAATCACCCAAACCAGTCAATGGTTCAGGAACCAGTGGGGGGGAAACTGAGAACAAACCATTAATAGGTACAGTATGAATATTAATTAATTAATGAAGTAATTAATTGAATATTGGTTAGGATCTGAGACTGGAATTCAAAAGAAATATTTCAGCGCTTGGAAAGTTCACAAGAAAGAGGAGGAGGGAGCCACACCCACTGCCAGTCCAGCGGCTGAAGATGAGGTTGATACTAAAGGAGACCATGAAGAGGTAATGAACCACACCCACTAATTTACTTATTAGCCACACCCTCTAATTAGGGTGAAGAACCAAAATGGAAGATTGGTCTTTGGTCTGCAGCTTATCTCATAGTCGGAGTTGGACTGGTAATGGATTGGTCCCTTAATTAATTAATTTGCTTATTTATATATTTATTTATTTATTAGGTGACAATATTTTCTGATCCTATGGTGGATGCATTAACTCGTCTTGTCAATAAAGAGAATGAAAACTATTCTTATACTAAGGATGATGGACACAAAGTACAAGGACAGTACATACCAATACCTGGTAATGGATTATTGATGATTATTGGTTATAATTGATTATTGATGATTACTGATTATTATTAATGGCCTGATAGTGTTCTATTTGTCGTTTGTCATCACCCCATTGTGTTCCAATGCCAGTGAGTTGGTTTCTTCTCTTATTTTTGCATCAAAGAAGAAGAAGGTTAACACATCAATGACCTTTTCACAAGTAATTAATTAATTAATAATAACTAATAGTAATTAATAAATCCACATACAGTTGTATGGAGCAGCTACAATGAACAACACCCTGTGTCTTGGTATATTCACTGCACTGGTTGGTATCAGAGGATTGACATGGCAATATTCAGCTGAAGTGACTGTCATCCTTCTTGTCCAGCTCATAATGGCAGCCATTGCCCTGTCTTATGGGTTCCTCTACAAGCATACTTACATGGTAACTATAGTTTATAGTGTGTCTTTAAACCCCTTCCTCTCTCTCTCTCTTAGCTACTGCTAGTTATTCCAGTGTTCTTGTTATACTTTGGGTCTATTCTTGTCACATGGATGCTGGAGACGTTGGCCCATTGGAAGTGATGGCCACAGCTGCTCTTTATTGATATTGTTTTATTGCACACTTTTAAGTACAGGGACCCTACGCTGCTCTTACTTGCTATTTTATTGCAACTATTCTCATTATTAATTTTTTTGCTACTTTTTGCTTTAATACATTTAATTTTTAACACCCACACATTGTTTGATGAAGTCACGTGATCGGTTGGTGGGTGTTACCTCAAAATGGCCGACAGTAGAACAATATCTGCAGCATCTCCCAAGAGTCGAGTCCCGCCAGGGGCAATACCAAGACAAGTTAACTTTGCACTAGGAGGGCTCGCAGGGTAACAATGCATACCAGCAATATAATACATTATCACTGTGTTACTATTATTAGAATGACTGCTACGGTCTTTGTACAGCCTTTGGATCTTGTTAAGAATAGAATGCAATTAAGTGGTAAGAAACAGTGTCATTAGTCTCACTTTAATTATTCGAGTTACGGCCATTTTAAGGAAATGCCAAAATTAATATGATCAGGCACAGCATGAACTGAAAAGCATGAAAAAAAAGCATGACAGCGTGAAAAAAATGGCTCCGAAATCACCCCTAATTTTTATTACATTTTCTGATACATATTGATGCCCTTATGCTGTGTAGCAAGTTTGAGCCGATTCCGGCTTCAATTTTTCAAGTTACGGCCATTTTAAGAAAATGCCAAAAATCTGAAAAATACCCAAGGCTATAGCCCATGGTTTTTTCCAAAAAATGGCTCCAAAATCACCGCAAATTTTTATTACATTTTCTGATACATATTGATGTCCTTATGCTGTGTAGAAAGTTTGAGTCAATTCCGGCTTCAATTTTTCAAGTTACGGCCATTTTAAGAAAATGCCAAAATTCTGAAAAATACCCAAGGCTATAGCCCATGGTTTTTTCCAAAAAATGGCTCCGAAATTACGCCAATTTTTTACGTTTTTTGATACTTATACATTATATATTTATTAGGTGTTGGTTCTTCAATGAAGGAGCATAAAACTTCATTGCATGTTTTAAGTAGAATTGTTCGAAATGAAGGAATATTTGCAGTTTATAATGGGTATGTACTGTAATTATAATAATAATTATTATTATTGTATTATTATAATTATAATAATTATTATTATTATTAGATTATCTGCTGGTCTACTGAGGCAGGCCACATACAGCACCACGAGACTGGGAGTGTTTCAAATGTTAATGGACAGATATACAAAGTATTTATCTATTTACTTATTTATTTATTTATTTATTTATTTATTAGGTCTGATGGTAGTCCTCCTGGTATTTTAAAGAAGATGATGTTTGGAGTGGTAGCAGGTGGTACTGGGGCAGTAGTGGGTACTCCTGCTGAGATATCTTTAATTAGAATGACGTCTGATGGCCGCCTCCCCCCAGAGCAGAGGAGGGGGTACACCAGTGTCTTCAATGCACTGTATCGCATCACCAGGGAAGAAGGAATAGCAACACTGTGGAGGGTAATACCCCATTATTAGTATTATTATTATTACTATTATTATTATTATTATCGTTGTTGTTGTTGTTGTTTATTGTTTATTGTTAGGGGTGTGGTCCTACAGTAGTACGTGCTATGGTAGTTAATGTAGCCCAATTGACGACTTATTCACAAGCAAAACAATTACTATTAGGAACATGTAAGCCATTGTTGTTGTTATTATTATTATTATTATTGTTTATAGCATATTTTGTTGATGACATCAAGTGTCATTTTGTCTCCAGTATGATCAGTGGTCTAGTAACTACAATAGCATCAATGCCAGTGGATATCTCTAAAACAAGGTATGGGGTATGGGAGTATGGGGTATGGGAGTATGGAGTATGGGGTATAGTATGGAGTATGGGGTATAGTATGGAGTATGGAGTATGGAGTATGGAGTATAGAGTATGGGGTATGGGGTATGGTAGGGAGTATGGGGTATGGTACATACACTGTATGTGTACATCAACTTTATTGATTCATCTAATTAATTAATTAATTAATTAATTACTGTAGAATACAAAATATGAAAACAATCAATGGTGTCCCTGAATTCACAGGAGCTGCAGTGAGTTTTCTCATTATCATTATTATTATTATTATTATTAATTATTTATAATTATTTGTTTGTTTGTTTACAGGATGTGTTGGTTAAATTAATACGTAAAGAAGGTTTCTTTAGTTTATGGAAAGGATTCACTCCGTATTACGCTAGACTAGGTCCTCATACAGTACTGACCTTCATATTCTTAGAAAAGTTCAGACTTTGGTACTACATATATGCCAACCAATGAATGGACTCACTCCAACCTTTGCTGCATTGGGTTTCATTATTCTTATTTAATATTTCTCATTTTATAATTGTTATTATTATTATTATTAATTAAAATCATTGGATGATAATAACACAGGTCATTCAAACAAGAGCTGTGAACTCCATTGATTTTCATCAGAATCAATTCAAAATTTCTACAAGACATAACTTACCTGACAGAAGTAGATGACAATTTTACTTAACTATTGCCTTCAAGTCCAGTACATGAGGTAACAGTTTCCATCTCAAAGTGAAAAGTAACGAATAGTCTTTAGCAGCCCAAAAAATAATTATCAAAAATAAACTAACAGTCAGTTATTAATAGTTATTAGTCACTACTGCTCAACTCTGGTTTTCTTGCTGGTTGGTTCTTCAATAGTGAATTTACTATCAGCTTCTTCGTCCCAGAAGTCGGCCAGTGTCTGGTCGTTACGTAACATGAAAAACCTCAAAAACCTTAGGTTCCTGTCCAACTCCCTCAGTCTCCTCATGTCCTCAGCGTCCAGCTGCACTTCTGTTGCCTTTAAATTCTCTTTAACTCGTTCAAGATTAACCGTTTTAGCAAGAACCACTATACCACGGTGTATTTGAAAGGAGATCGCTACCTATAAACAAATAAATAAACAAACAAACAAACAAACACAGATACTAGTACACTCACAATAGCTGGCCCCACTCCGTGTTTCTTGGCGATGTCATTGATGACTGGATCCTCCAGCACACTAGGATCATCGTCCCCTTTCTTGGGACGCCCTGGGTTACCCAGCGGACTGTAGGCCTCAAACTGAATACCTAGTGATGTGTGTGTGTTCAGTATAGTTCATTAATGTGGGTGTGGTCAATATAGTCTATTCAATACCTTTTCCTTTACAATATTCAAAAAGTCTTTGCTGTTGAAAGAAAGGATGGCACTCAACTATTAATAATAATAATAATAATAATAATAATAATAATAATAATAATAATAATAATAATAATAATAATCATTAATATCACCTTGGTTTACTGCTGGTATTATTTTTGCAGTTTTCAACAAGTTTTCAGTTTTTGTTATTGTAAAGTTTGAAATACCAATAGCTTTAGTTAGACCTTTGGCAACCAGCTCCTCCATACCCTAAATTAATTAATAAATAAACAACAAACAATAACAATAAACAATAACAATAACAATAGACACACCTCCCAGCAATGGGCAATGCTCTCCTCATTATATCCTAACTTCTCCTCTTCGGTCAGTGAAGCTACTTTACAACCTTTAGGAAGAGCCTGTGGCCAATGAATCTAAACAACAACAACAACAACGACAACAACAACAACAATAATAATAATAATAATAATAATAACAACAGTACATTACCAGGTAGAGGTCCAGGTAGTCTAGTTGTAGGTTCTTCAGTGTCAACTGACAGGCCGGAAGGACATCATCTCTGCCATGATCAGTGTTCCTTAAATAATGATAACAATATTGGTCAGTTAGCTTGTATGTAAGTACATGTTCAGAAAATTCAATAAAAATTTGGGGTGATTTCGGAGCCATTTTTTTGGAAAAAACATAGACTATAGCCTTAGGTGTTATTCAGAATTTTGATGTTTTCTTAAAATGGCCGCAACTTAAAAAATTGAAGTCAGAATCATTTCAAACTTTCTATGCAACATAAAAACTTATAAATGCATCAGGAAATGTTATAGAAATAAAGAATTCTCTCCTTTTCAATTTTGGCCAATGTCCCTGCACTATGAGTACAGGGACTTTCGGACAACTTAAAAGTCAATTTTCACAAAAATCAGCTAAAATTTGCAACAATTAAATAACTTATTTACCATAATTTTGAAGTAATGAATATATCTTCTCTTTTACACACTCCCTCATTAAAACACTTTTGTAAAGCCACACCCACTTCAGCCTCATTCCCATAGATGTGGGCACAGTCAATGTGAGTGTACCCAACACGTAACGCCTCCTCTACTGCCCGCCCCACCTCTCCAGGCTTTGATAACCAAGTACTAGAAATAATAATCATAACAACAACAACAACAACAACAACAACAATAATAATAATAATGAAGGCAGTGTGGTGGTGTAAAGGTTTCTTGGAGTGATTGATGGTGTTAGTGTGTGTGGACGTACCCCAGTCCAAAGAGCGGCATCTTTGCTCCTGTGTTTAGAGTTGCAAACATCTTCGATTGTTTCGCAATTCACTTCAAGAAAAGGAGGAAAAGGTTACCTTTTGCAATAAAAACGTGTTAGTATTGACTGAGGGGTGTGGCTGGGTACAGCAGTAAGTGCAAAGGTGTGGCTCCACAGCAAGACTACCATTCCATTATGATGGTTAGTGTCAGTAGACTGTGTAGTTACATGATGAAGGATTGGTGAAGAATGCCAAACATTGCCACTCCAAAAATACAGTATGTACTAACACACATATGTACCTGAACACAGTTGATATTACTAATGTCAGTATATTGTATTATATAAAGATACAGCAATAAACCTTACTTAGGAATGATAAGGAGTGGTAACACTGTGGTGGCTCCAATTAGTGAACATACATACAGTATTGTAACTGGAGCTATGGGGAGTCTACACATCAAAGGCCCTTCACTGGTTTCTGTATATTACATACTTTGTGGCTTCTATGATGATATAAAAGTAGTTAAGAGTAGGAGCTGAATTCATTGCAAGAGACAAACAACTAAAATCAGTTTATAATGGTATCAGTAGTCCTATTGACAAACTTTGACCACATGTTGCAGTGATAAGGAGTGGAAGCTGCAATCAGTGAACATACATACAGTAAGATTGAGGGGTCAATGGTATAAAGGGAATTATAGCATTCAAGAAATAAAAATATACTCATTACATTAGCTGACATAAAATATAACATATGAAATATAAAGACACTATTAATATATTCATCATTAGCTGTCATCAGGAGCTTCTAGTTTAGCTTTCTTCTTAGTTCTTAAGTCAATCAAAGTTTCCTCTATTGACCTGACGTCCCTTTTATTAGAACTGGGTACTGGAAGGGAAATGACACACAGTGTAACTATCAATTCTACATTAATCAACTGATGATGGGAGGAGAGAATTAGGCACACTGTGATTAGAAAAAACCATGTGCCATTGAGCATGCACATAATGGCTCAAAACGGTGGATTTATTTTGATAAAATGTCTATTAAAATGTCCCACCTCCAAAAATAGCAGCTGTATGGTGTAACAAACTTACCAAATCCAAAGTTTCTTTCTGGTTGAGGTTTGAGTGGAGCTGGTTCACTGATTTCCGTTGATATCAAGTGCTTGTATTTATCCCTGTAATTGGATACTGGCCCAACTGGTTTAGAACTAGTCTGACCAGTTGAACCCAACAGAGGAGTAGCACCTTCTCCTGTGGGCTTGACTGAAGTAGGAGAATACACCTAATGATAGGGAGAGAGGATACCACATGAGGACACTGAAGGTGATAGTATATGATGTACTTCTCCATTCCTCAGAGCATGTAGCTCTTCATCACTTGGAGCATGTTCCTATTTTAATGGAAAAAAAATCTAAATTTTACATTTTAAATTTTATTTCTAATTTAAATCCATGCCAGTTCAAAAGCAGTGAGACTGGAAATGTTAAACACTTCAGTATTGAGTAATGGGTATACTGTATAGATGCAATGATTGATACCTTTTTGAACAGTACCACGTGTCTGTCCACTTCTTCACTACCAAATGAATAAGCAATCACTCCAGCAGTCTCTGCCACTTCATGACTACACACACAAAATATAATACAATAACATCAGGAAATGTAATAAATTGAGGAATTCTCTTCTTTTAAATTTTGGCAAAATGTGACCACAGACCATGTACTTATAGTACAGGGACTTTGACCCAATTTTTGGAGCAAATTAAAAAATTCATAAAATATTCCAAACTTGATCAGAATCAGTTCCTCATTACTATACTTACACTATTAGCATATATTATCAATATTCTTACACTATGGATCTCATTATCTTGTCCATTGGTGAGAACTTGACTCTCTTTTTAGTTCCGTCTTCAAGGAAAACACCAATCTGTGTTAAAATCTATCAATAACAATAATAACAAATATTATTTCATTAATTATTATTTTTTACATTTTTACGAAAAGCTTCTCGACGACTCTTTTCAATTCTCTGTTCCCTCTCAATCTTTGATCTCATATCTGAAACATGGATCACGTGATCCCAAGCCCCGCCCACCCCCACAATACCTCTTGCTTCTTTCTTCTCCTTCTCGCTAGCAGGAGGCGGCCCATCCATCTTGTTTAGAATAGTCCCCAGCAGATCCATTGAATTGAGTAGCTTCTACTGTCTGCCTCATATAACGTCTGACAGTTCTATTGTATTAGGGGCACACCCTTAGAGAGTAGGCGTGGCTATTAGTTTAGTGTAGTATACGGAAATTGCAACTCGTTCCGTATACTTTATTGTCCTGCCAAACCACGTGTTGCCACGTGTGATGCCTTGTCTTAATTAATTCTTAATCATCAGTAATTGTTTACTGGATACAAAAGGTTTCATAGACTCGTTAATTGCATTTTTATAATTAATTAGTTCGTGTTTTGTTGATCTTGGAGCCCTGAGGAGGCCCTTCTCTCCCAAAGTACACAAATCATGAAACATGTCTTCAATCAGTGCCCGGTCTGAACAAATAAATAATAGTTAATGATGACACAGACACTGATAGGGAAGGAGAAAAGGGGTCAGTTCTTACTATTAGTAATGTTATTGGTTAGCCAGAGTCCATTCCAGTATCCAATACAAGTCAATTGTTTAAAGATGAAGAGGCTCTGTAACAATACATCATTTGAAATAAATCATTTTCAAATTATAGTTACCGTTGCTATGGTAACAGGTTTCCTTGACATTCCGCCGTACGTAATCAAAGTTCCTTTCTCTTTCAGCAATTTAGCAACACCAGTGGAGCTGTCTCCGCCCACACAATTTAGACCAAGAGCTGGCCTTGAATAACCCTATCACATCAATAATGTTACTATTAATAGACCCATCATGTTACTATTAATAGCACATACTTTGATGAGTTCTTTCATTTTGTGTGAGTGTAGAAATTCTTCAGTGACTACTTCAGTAGCACCGAGTTCTTTCAAATAATTAATGACATCAAAATCTGATGAATCAGGTCTATAATAATGAAACCTCTTTACTAAGGACAGGTAGTGTGGGCCCAATACCTTGTTCTCACTACATTAATGGTGCTAATATCCCAGGCAGCTGCTAACTGTATCACTGCCTGTCCTACTCCGCTGTTGGCTCCATTTTGAATGAGAGTGTCCCCAGGCTGGAGCGACACAAAGTCCTTTAACATTCGATAGGCAGTGGGCGGGTTCACTTGAAGAGTAGCAGCAAAATCCAGTCCAGTTGATGAAGATACCTTTAAAAATTTATTACAATTTGATATCAGTGTAGACCGCCATGTTCCTAATAATAATAATAACAACAACAACAACAACAACAACAATAATAATAATAATTTTAGCAAATTTAGCTGTACATGTACATGTTGTCTTATAATTTAATTAATTAATTATTATACCTACTCCTGGTAGTATTGGTATCACCCAGTCACCTTCTTTCATTCCAGTTACTCTTAGGCCACACCTCCTGACCAAACCCACTCCTTCATTTCCACCGACTGCCGGTAGCTCGGACTTGAACGGATAAGTACCTGCAATTAATGGTAAATTAATTAATCAATTATTAATTTATTATTATGTATACCTTGTATTTGATTCATATCCGATGGGTTGACTGGAGCACATAACATGTCGACTTCAATCTCATCATCTTTTAAATCTTCAGCTACTGGTATCTCTTCTAATCTACAGTTCATAATGTTAGCCCATCCCCCATGAGGTTTATTGCTTACTTTAAAACAGTTCCAGGGTCCCCATACTCCCCATACACTAGCCCTAGTGAATGCCTTCCACGAGTGAAGTCTCTCCTCAATACAACACGAGAGAAGGCATTTAGAGAGTTTTTTCTAATAACCTTTCCAAAAGACGCCATTTTGAAATAGCCACACCCAGATTTACTAGCCACTCCCATAAGATATAAATCCAGTCCTGTATAACTGCTCCGTATACTATAGTCTACGGAACAAAACATTATTGTTGGGCGAGCCATTGAGAGGAGGACAAAGGATCCTGTCTTCTCTCTTTCTCTTTCTCTCTCAGTCTGTGGACAATCCTCGGGTTTTGATTGGTATTAGTACAGTCAGAGTGGCTCTGTACTACTTATAGTAACAGCCCCCGGACTGCCTTTGGAAGCAGTAAGTACATGTACAGTTAGATACATTATACAGTTGTTATTGTTGTTGTTGTGGTTGTTGATAGCGATCAATTGCAGTTTAATGTGATTAGTAGTAATTATAATGTACAAGAGTGTTATGAATATACATGTACATGTATTAACACCTATCATCATCATCAACATCATTAATATTATTAATATTTATTATTATTAATTATTTTATTATTATTATTATTGTCCTCAGGTGGTGTTACACTGCAGATCCTGTTTATTGATTATTATTATTAGTATTTAATGGAAAACGGTGAGGTATCAACCTACGCTGAGGCCTTCCCTCCTCTAGGGGGAGGGGGCGCGGCCATTAAACCAACCGCTGGACCAGTTGGCCACTCTCACTCCTCTAAGCCTGCAGGAGGGAAAGGACCCACTAGCTCATGGGGACCACCAGGTGGAGCTCCAATGAAATCAATACCTACTTCGACTGTGACTCAAGTAAGGGAACAGCTGGTCTGTATATTAGCAGCTGGTAATCATTAACAACCACTGGTAGATCTAGAGGGAGTTTAGGAGACTTGGTCTTCCATATTTGGTCTAGGTCTCCTGAAATTCTCCCATTTTTAGTTAGATGAGTCTTCTTATTTATTATTATTATTATTATTATTATTATTATTATTATTATTATTATTATTATTATTATTATTATTATTATTATTATTATTATTATTAATAGATTATTAGTGTCCCAGTTGAGGAAAGGCGTTATAAATCATCTGATCCTAGTTTTGGCGGGGGTGACAGTCAGCAGGCAGCTGTGGTTCGTGATATCATGTCAAAGACCGGTTGTACCATTGAGATGAATCAGGCTAAGGACATGAGCCTCTCTATCATGATAACTGGACGTCCTTCATCAGTGAAGGAGGCCCACAGGCTCATAATGAGTGAACTCCATACAAAGGTACTGCTACCTGTGTACTGGTACAGTGAGTGGCCATTAGCACCTCCATTTGAATACAATCAGCACCTGATGTACATGTACATGTACACTGTATGATATGTGTCCCTTTTAAGAGCAGCTGCATTTCAATAGCCTGTAATGTCTGGGAGAGAATTCTATTACATTTCCTGATGCATGTACATGTACTTATGTGACATAGAAAGTTTGGACTGATCCCAATCAAGTTTGGATTTTTTTATGAATTTTGAAGTTGCTCCAGCAGCCAACATTCCCTCCAGCTATGATCATTCTCTATCTTCCATTAGTACAATGTTGAGCTCCGGGTTCCTAAGCAACACCACGGTATGCTACTGGGTAAACAAGCCTCTAACATCAAGCAGCTGGAGCAAAGTACCAACACTAAGATCAGTGTCCCCAGACAAGAGGACTCCTCTGAAACCGTCCGTATCACAGGGAACAAGGAGGGGGTGGAGGTTGCTAGGCAACGACTGATGAGTTTCACTGAAGACCTGGTACGCTGATAAAATACATGTACATGTAAAACATGCTGCACATGTACATGTAGTCTCTTCAATTGTGAAGATGTACATGTATTGTTAATATTAGTGCTGTTAATGTACTTTTAGTGAATGTCTTATTAGTAATAGCAAATATACCACTTTAATTAGTGTTTTAAAGATTCATTACTTGCTGCACACATTTAATCTAATGCTAATTAATATTCATTGATTAAGCCACACCTCCTCATTATTTATTCATTAGTCCAAGCAAGGTAAAGAGATCCTTACGATAGAGTCGGAGTTCCACCCGTTCATCTGTGGGCCAAACAACTCTCACCTCTCCTCCATACAAGAGGCTACTGGGGTGAGGGTCAACGTCCCTCCCTTCTCCTCTGGGAAGAGTGACATCAACATATCAGGAGAGAAGGAGGGTGTGGCACAGGCAGCAGCTAGTGTGAAGCAGTTGTATCAAGCAGCAGTAAGGAGGGGAGAGGGGGGAGGGAGAGGGAGGGGGGGGAGGGAGAGGGGGAGGGAGAGGGATCAGATACATGTATGTATAGTTAGCCCCTGGTCCCTTCATTGCTGTTAGTGTTTTAAAGAACCAGCAACTTTGAAATACCACAGCTTATAGCTTGAGTCATTAATAAACATACCAGCTGGTATAGGAAGTATTGTATCTGCTAAATATGCTACCGAACATGTTTATGTGTTGTTGTTGTTTATGTGTTGTTGTTGTTGTTGTTTGTTGTTTGTTTAGAAGAGGAACTATACTACAGTCTCAGTTGAGGTTCGTAAGACCCAACACAGATATGTGATTGGACCCAAGGGACAAGGAGTGCAAGAAATACTGGAAAAAACTGGTACAGTAATGATGATGATGATGATGATGATGATGATGATGATGATGATGATGATGATGATGATTGATGCTACTCCCCATTCTTTAGGAGTCTATGTTGATGTTCCAATGTTAGGATCAGAAGACGCTACCATTACCTTGAGAGGACCACAGCACAAGATGGGAGAGGCTCTCACTCTAGTCTACAGCAAGGTAGGGACCATCAGGAGGTTACACCCACTCTATTAATGAGTTACACCCACTCTATTAATGAAATACAGCTAATACACCCTGTACTGTACCACTGAGTGGGTTGTTAATAATCACTAGGAGAGAATTCACTAAATTTCCTCATCTAAAATTAAATAATTATACCTCCACTACCTTGACAGTTTTAAACTTGTCATTTTACATCAACCATTACTCCCTTTTGGCCCCTCCCCCTCGTTAGGCTAACAGCATAGTTAATGAAGAGGTCTCCGCCCCCTCCTGGCTCCACCGGTTCATCATCGGCCGAGGAGGAGAGAACATCAAGAACATAACCCAGGACCTTCATGTCACCGTCAACTTCCCTAAAGAAGGAGACATTATTGTGATAGAAGGACCACCGGATGAAGTGCAGTCTGCCAAAGAATCATTGGAGAACTTTACTGAAGGACTGGTGAGTATTAGTGGGCGGGGTCTAGTAGTGGGTGTGGTTATGTTATTATTATTAATAGATGGCCACTATGGAGTTTGTTGAGGTTCATATAGACCAGAAGTATCACCCACACATTATTGGGAAGAAAGGAGCTAATGGTAGACTATACATTAATTAATTTATTATTATTATTATTATCGTTATTATTATTATTATTATTATTATTATTATTATTATTCATTATTCATTATTATTATTATTATTATTATTATTATTATTATTATTATTATTATTATCGTTATTATTATTCATTATTATTATTATTATTATTATTATTGTTATTATTATTATTATTATTATTATTATTATTATTATTATTATTATTATTATTATCGTTATTATTATTCATTATTATTATTATTATTATTATTATTATTATTATTATTATTATTATTATTATTATTATTATTATCGTTATTATTATTATTATTATTATTATTATTATTATTATTATTATTATCGTTATTATTATTATTATTATTATTATTATTATTATTATTATTATTATTATTATTATTATTATTATTATTATTATTATTATTCATTATTATTATTATTCATTATTATTATTATTATTATTACTAGTAAATAAGATTAAAGTTGAGACCTGTACTTCTATTACGATCCCGTCTGATAAGCAGAAGAGTGATGTCATTAGGATAGAGGGTGATCCCCAGGGGGTGGCCGCCGCTAAGAAAATGATACTGGAAATGGCAACTAAACTGGTAACTTTGTGTGGGTGTGGCTTCATTTTTAAAGTTACTTAAAAATCTGACCAACAACCAAAGGCTACAGCCTATAGTATCAGTCCAAATTTTGCCAAAATTTGAAAGTAGAGAGTTCTTTATTTTTTATATTTTCTTCTATTGGCAGGCCAATGAGTTGACAGTATCAGTGGATATTGACCAGAAGTGGCATAAGCTGGTGATTGGAGCCAACGGAGAGAACATGAGGGAACTGAGGGACAGGTTAGCTCTCCTTGTACCCACCACGTCTCTTGTTGATGTGTTCTTGTATGGTGCAGGTTCCCTGGGGTACATGTAGCCTTCCCTGAGCAAGGACTCCGGAGCAACAAGGTAACACTGAGGGGACCAACTGATGAAGTTAATAACTGTGCTGCCTACCTGGGGAAGAAGGCAAAGGATATTGTAAGAATAATAATAATAATAATTTATGATCTTTATTAAAATGCATGTATACAACAATAGGACATCAATATGTATCAGAAAATGTAAAAAAATGTGGGGTAATTTTGGAGCCGTTTTTTGGAAAAAAAACCATGGGCTATAGCCTTGGGTATTTTTCAGATTTTTGGCTTTTTTTTAAATGGCCGTAACTCGAAAAATTGAAGTCGGAATCAGCTCAAACTTTTTACACAGCATAAGGGCATCAATATGTATCAGAAAATGTAATAAAAAATTGAGGTGATTTTTTGGCCATTTTTTGAAAAAAAACCATGGGCTATAGCCTTGGGTATTTTTCAAATTTTTGGCTTTTTCTTAAAATGGCCATAATTCGAAAAATTGAAGTCGGAATCGACTTAAACTTTCTGCACAGCATAAGGACATCAATATGTATCAGAAAATGTAATAAAAATTTGAGGTGATTTTTTGGCCATTTTTTGGAAAAAACCATGGACTATATAGCCTTGGGTATTTTTCAGATTTTTGGCTTTTTCTTAAAATGGCCGTAACTCGAAAAATTGAAGTTGGAATCTACTCAAACTTTCTACACAGCATAAGGACATCAATATGTATCAGAAAATGTAATAAAAATTTGGGGTGATTTCGGAGCCATTTTTTGGAAAAAACCATGGACTATAGCCTTGGGTATTTTTCAGATTTTTTAGTTTATATATTATTATCATCATCATCATCATCATTATTATTATTATTATTATTATTATTATTATTATTATTAATAGGCTGATTCTAATTACAAGTCGGAGGTGAAGATATTTAAGAAGTTCCACGGGTCCATCATTGGGCGGGGAGGGGCTACACTCAAGAGGATAAGGGAAGAAACCAACACTAAGATAGACATGCCAAAGGAAGGTAGTGATTCTGATGTGATACTAATCACTGGAAGGAAGGAGAATGTGGAGAAAGCTAAGAGACAGTTACAAGATATTGAGAAACAAATGGTAATAACAATAATAACAATAATAATAATAATAATAAATTTATTTATTTATTTTATCCAGGCACTAGTGGTTGATGTTACTATCAAGATTCCTCATAAACAGCACAATGCTATCATAGGGCCTCGTGGTAAACTGATCCGATCAATAATGGAGGAGTGTGGAGGGATCAGGATACAGTTTCCTTCATCGTAAGAAAGGGGTGGGGCAGGGGGCGTGGTTATAGAAGTGTACATGACATTGATGACATGTGTATAATTATTAAAATTATTATTAAAAACAGTATTTAAATTATTATTAAAAACAGTATTTAAATTATTATTAAAAACAGTATTTAAATTATTATTAAAAACAGTATTTAAATTATTATTAAAAACAGTATTAAAATTATTATTAAAAACAGTATTTAAATTATTATTAAAAACAGTATTTAAATTATTATTAAAAACAGTATTTAAATTATTATTAAAAACAGTATTTAAATTATTATTAAAAACAGTATTTAAATTATTATTAAAAACAGTATTTAAATTATTATTAAAAACAGTATTTAAATTATTATTAAAAACAGTATTTAAATATTGTTTCCTATTCCAGTGACAGCACTAGTGATGAGGTCCAGCTTCATGGTCCTAAGGAAGACGTCAATAAAGCAAAGGCTATGCTGCTGGAGATGGCAGCCCAACACGCCATTGAGAACTACACTGAGGAACTGACCTGCTCCCACGAGTATCACAAGTTCCTCATTGGGAAGGGGGGCTCCAAGATTCGTAAAATACGGTCCCAGTTTAGCGCAAGGGTCCTGTTCCCCCAGAAGGGGTCCGGTGATGACTCCAGTATTGTTACTATCATTGGAACCAAAGAGAATGTGACTGCAGTCAAGGAACACCTCAGCAAACTGATTAAAGACTTGGTAAGGTTCTTATTTATTTATTTATTTATTTATTTGTTTGTTTGTTTGTTGTTTGTTTGTAGGATAATGTTACTGAAGATGAGGTGATGGTAGACAGTAAGTATCACCGTCACTTTGTACAGCGAAGGGGACAAGTAAGTTGTATACCAACACACTAACACAACACACTGGCACTATTAAGAATTGAAACCTGTCGCCTGCTTTGAGGTGGAAATTAGCTAAAATTAGAAGTGTAAAGGAAGATCTTGAAAAAATGAATAAAGTTCCTTACTGTACATGTACACGTGCTGTATATTAGGAACAAATTTCTCTCTTTTTCTACTACACGTGTACATGTACATGTACAATTCCATTTGTTTAATTGATTTTGGAAACTGTCCTGAAAGTTTACCATTCTCACCGCAGTTGATATTAGGTTGAATATACCAGTCCAACCTTACATTAGGTACAGTACATGTGTACAGTAGAGGGGGGGGAGCTGTTGGTAATGAATGATTCTCTTTAGAAAATGCTTGCTGTATATACCAGACAAACCATCAAAATATACTGACCTTTAGCTGTACCTAAATGTATACAACTATACATGTATTAGGTACATGTATGTGTACATGTATATCTTTAAGTTTAGACTTCAGGTTGTGTATACGCAGACAGACTCTTAAAAATAATAAAGTAATATTAATATTAATATTATAATTAATGTTATTATTTTCATTTTCTATTGTTATTATTGTATTTTGTCTCTACAGTTTTTATGATGAATATAATTAATTTATTCAGTATCACCCACAGACTGGACTATGAACTATTTATAATAATAATAAATATTAATAAATATATTTTTAACTAACCATGAAGGGGGTAGCCCCTCCCCCACCAGCTTCATGTAGGTTCCTCTATAAACTTACATCATTTAACCACCTACCAGTACAGGTACAGGGTCTTTGGTATCAAGGATGAAATGGAGAGAGTTCTCCATTTTTATTACATTTCTTGATACATATACATGTACTTATGCTGTGTAGAAAGTTTGAACTGATTCTGTTCAAGTTTGGATTTTTTATGATTTTTAAAAGTTGCTCCAAAGTCCCTGTACTATAGTACACGGTTACATGTTTTCCGATACAGCTACTACTACAGTGTTAGTGTTTACCAGTGCATTGTGGATGTTCTCTCTCTTTATTCTATTCTCAGTCCAACGTGTCTTGTTTGTCCTTCCTATTGTTCTTGTGTATCTTGTGTCAGTTGTCATGTTATCACGAGGTCATTTCTCTCACTTTCAACTGGTCCTATTTGTTAGTATTTATTTGTTAACTTTCACACTCTTTCAGCATATAATAAACATCTTTTATTTATTTTTCTATTTTTTGAATGTATTTTCAGTTGGGACTGTAGTCCAGGCGCTCTGCCTCATGAATTATTCATGAGCTGGTAATTAGTACAATTAAGCTTTAGTTCTGAAAGCTCTTCCATTGGCACTGTTAAGACCAAAATTTAAAGTACTTTTGGTGCTTTTAAAAGTACCATAAGTTGTGTAATAAAAATTGAAAATTCTCTCTTAACAATTTTTGATAGTATTGTTATTATTGTTATTATTATTATTTGTAGTATTAATTTGGAATGTCTTTGTTTATTTGCTACTACATGTCCATTTATTTTGGCTTACAAACAAATGAAACAATTGTATACTGCACAGTATCTGCCAAACCAGTCACTCCATACTCACTGCCTGCCTGCCTGCCTGTCTGTCTGTAGTAAATGATAACAATAATAGGTAGACCTTATTGTGTATACATGTACAGGCTAGCCTTGCTGTAATGGACACTTTGAAAGTGTCTCTGTTATACAGAGGTGTCCTTTATGTGGAGGTTATTTTATACAGTAAGGAATGTAATTGGTACACTAGGTGCTGTCCGTTAAATGGAGGTGTACGCTATAGAGAGTGTCCATTAAGAGAGGCTACACTGTATATTGTATTTCTTAGTCTATTCTCTATAGGGTACCATGGCACTTCTTTGTTTTACTTATTTTCAACCATTGTCTCCCAATTCTGTATTGTCCTATTATTGTTACTGGTATAACTTGTTTTCAAAACTAGTTACTGTCAAGTGTTATTAATTCCCTACTCAACTCTTTCATGGTAAAACCACAAACACCATCTCATGATGGACATGTATTGATGTACATGTATACTCTCTGAGATTTTAGGGTATTTTTTGTCTATTAAATAATACAATACATTGAATTATGAGTGTGTAATTGATCACATACTGTATATTATGCTTTAATTGATTTATCATTATTATTATTATGGAGTGTCTCTGTGTATCTTATATTAAGTGATAATATTTCTTTGGGGAATTTTATTAATAATTTACTAAATGTCACCTATCAATACTATCACTCTACATGAACCAGCCTACACTGTACATGACTAGCCTGGAGGTGTGTGTGTGTGTGTGTGTGTGTGTGTGTGTGTGTGTGTAAGTAATGTAATACCTGAGGACTGAGATATCTGCTTGAGGTGAAGCTGAGGGCAGATATCAAGGGATTCGGGTATTACATTACTGATACTCACCTCCAGACACACTGGTCACTGGTCACTAGTACTTATACTGTAAATGTATGTTCTTATGCTGTATATAATGTACTTCATGTATTGATGGTAATTGTTATTATTATTGTGATAATTCTTGTGGTATATTTAGTTTGATGTGTTTATGTGAAGTGGTAACCACAATCACCTCTCATGTAAAACCCCTTCATTATTATATACATGTACATGTACATGTACTTGTGGGAGAAAGGGTTTAGGGGAATAAAAGGTTTGGTCAGGAGAAGGGAAAGGATGGATAGAGAGAGAGTTTGGTTGGTTGGAATGTGCAGGTACATGTTGTCAATTTTCTATTATCAATTTAATGCTTCCTTTATTTATCATACAGTGAAGTGTCTGTATGACAAATATCAATAAACTGAAATGAATAATAAATATCTGACAATTGTGTGATTTCTGAGGTGTTTTTTGAACATTCACAACTATTGTTTGGGTAAATAATAATAATAATTTAACGGTCTCCTCTCTCTCCCTCTCTCTCTCTCTCCCTCTCTCTCTCTCTCTCCCCCTCAGTTGATTCATGAGATATCAGATGAGAACGGAGGCGTTATGATCACTTTTCCTCGTGCTGGTACATCATCTGATAAAGTCACAATTAAAGGTAACGTGTATACTAATGATATTATTATTATTATTATTATTATTATTATTATTATTATTATTATTATTATTATTATTGTCATTGTATATTTCAGGTGCTAAACAGTGTGTTGAAGGAGCTAAACAAGCAATTGCTGAAGTCATTGAAGAGTTGGTAAGTTTATGTCATTCATTCATTTATTTATTTATTTATTTATTTATTTATTTATTCATTTATTTGTTAATGTGCAAGATGCCTAGCCATATTGTCTATTATATAATGACCTTATTTCCTGTCCCAACTTTCCCTCATCATACAGTGTACATGTACATTGTATAATGCACAGGCACTGGTCTGTACTGGTGCACTGGTGATTAATTATATGCTTAATGTATTGGAATGCCTTTCTAATTAAAGAGCACTAACCAGTCCCAAACATTTCTTATCCATTGTGACCAATATGTCGAGTAGCAGTAGATCACACATTGCTAAAGGTGACCATGACCATACCCTCCCTCCCCCCCTCCATTAGGAGGCCCAGGTCACTGTAGAGTGTTCTATTCCTCATAAGAAGCATAGGAGTATCCTCGGGCCTAAGGGATCCAACGTCCAGGCCGTCACTCAGGAATATAACGTGACCATCAAGTTCCCTGATAAACAACAACAACAACACCAACAACAAGATGGAGATAAAGTAAATAATAATAATAATGATGATGATGATGATAACTATGTTGTCCCTAATTCATGAAGCCAGTTTCCATCATTTATGGGTTTATAGATACTGTAGACCTGTATGTGTTAGTAGCTATGTTTCAGCATTGAAGATATACAGTTACTACTGATTGTTATTAATGACATTATTATCATTTCATCACTTGTTAGTTTGTTATGGTAGATGAAGGAAGCACATCCTGACCTTACTTTATACTACACTACATTACACTATCAACACATACTAACTGTATTGTACTGTATTAGTATCAATAGTAACATTAGCATTGAAACAAAGCAGTGAAGAAGTAATACTAGGAAAAATAATTATTATTATGTTATAATAAATAAATAATAATTGTTAATTAGGATGATGAAGGAGGCATGGCCAGTGATTCTGATCCTCGTGATATTATTCTTATCTCTGGACGTCAGGAAAACTGTGACAACGCTAAGAAAGCACTACTGGTAAGGATCAGTATTAATGTATTAATTGATTATAAGTAATGATTTGGGTTATTATTAATTATGTCTATACATGTACATATATATCAATGGTTCATCAGTACTGTACATGTATTGGTTATCATGTATTGATATTAGTAGTCATAATAATTTATTTATGATAATCATTATCTTGTTTCCTTGTACACCACAACCTGTACACAACATAAGCTCATGTATCTATCAGAAAATGGAGAGTTTTTTACTTTTTAATTTTGGTGAAATTTGGCCCAACGTCCCTCTACTATACAGGGACTTTGACCCAATTTCAGAGCAACTTTAAACATTCGTAGAAAAATCCAAATTTAATCAGAATCAGCTCAAACTTTATATGCTACATAAGTACATGTATATGCATCAGAAAACATTATAAAAATAGAGAATTCTCATCTTTTCATTACTGATGAAGCACCCAGTACTGGAGTACATGGTACATGGTCCAGTATTAGTTGTTAAAGGAAGTCCAGTGGGTTGAAGGGGCTTTATAAACATGTCCAATAAGTAGGTGGCATACATATACATGTACATGTACATGTATGTCGAGGTAGAGGTATATGTATACTGGTATCAAGTACATTTAGGGTTGGGTGGTGGTGGGGATTATGTGGCATGACCACAAGTGGTATTTTTATAATATTAAAGATATCCTTTTCCTCCATTTATTTATCAGCTCCTTCCTTTTATGTAATGACCACAAAACTACATGTACATGTACATACATGTGTATCCACTTAAGAGAATCAATCTCTCTCTCCCTTTCTCCCTTTTTGGTAATTTTTTACTTCCACTGTTCCACATGTTCATGTACATGTATTATAATAATTATAATAATTGATGATGTTAATTATTATTAATTATGATGCGTATGTACATGTATACAACATTCTACCATAACAAGGAAGTTATTCCTTCATACCATATAAGGAGTAGTACTGTCTATCCAGACCCAGTCCATCAATAACAATAATAATAACATGGCTCTGTTATACAGAGGTGTCCTTTATGTGGAGGTTATTTTATACAGTAAGGAATGTAATTGGTACACTAGGTGCTGTCCGTTAAATGGAGGTGTACACTATAGAGAGTGATATTTTACTTTTATTTAGTTTTCCATTTTTCTGTAAGTTTATAAGTGAAATAAGAAGTACTTGCCCTCCAATCTGATTGGTCAATTCAAACTATTAATATTCATGACATGTACCTTGGAGTGTGTGCTTGTTGTAATTGCCAAACAGAAAATAAATAAATAAATATGGCAGTGTTCATGCGTAAAAATAAATCAAAAATAATATGAAAACGTACATGTACATATTGTATAATAAAAACAATACTGATCTTATTATGATAAATAGACGGAATAGAATAACAAACAGACCCAGTTAGAAAAGAGAGAGAGTGAGGGAGGGAGGGAGACAAGAATATTCTCAATGAATTAGACCATAGACCCTGTACATGTACTCCAGGTCCAGGGTGTAGATTATAATTATAATTTAATAAATATTTTTATTAGCTTCTCACCTCGTGCTTCCTATAGTGTCTAAAGTACATCCTCCACTAACCACAAAGCACACACACACACACACACTTACCCCTACTATTACTCCTACTAATAGACACACACGTACTGTACATGTACTAATACACACTAATCTACTAATGATACAGTATAGTCTCTCTTAATGGACACTCTCTATAGCGTACGCCTCCATTTTAAAGACAATTAAGATAGTTCAAAATGTCAAGTTTTAATGTAGCAAGTTGCTATTTATCCCAGTATGTACATTGTAACCCTATAGCCTTATTTGTAGATTAATTAACCCGTTCATTATTATTAATTATTATTTTATTTATGAACTGGAAGTACCCTCATCCCTCATTAATTATTCGTGTATCCTATTACCATATTTGGTATCACATCAATAGTATATGTTTCTAATTAAAGTGCAGACCAGACGGTATCATTTCAATTATTAATAATTAAGTACAAGCAAAGTCTGCCTGCCTGACTGACTGCCTGACTGACTATTGATACATTAAATGTATACAGTATAGTCTCTCTCTTAATGGACACTCTCTGTAGCGTACACCTCCATTTAACGGACAGCACCTAGTGTACCAATTACATTCCTTACTGTATAAAATAACCTCCACATAAAGGACACCTCTGTATAACAGAGACACAGTGTCCATTATATAGAGGCTGTTCTATATTGTTATTATTATTATTTTCTTTCTCAATTAGGATCTCATTCCAGTTACTATATACATCAGCGTACCGATTGAATACCACCGGTACATTGTGGGTACCAGGGGGCAGGACATACGGTCACTGGCTGATAAGTATCACGTTCAAGTTGAAGTCCCTCGTCCTGAACTGCAGGATGACAGGATATCAATTTATGGTACAGCACAGAACTGTGAGGAGGCAAAACATGTCCTTGAGAACAGGGTCCTTGAACTGGAGGCAGAGAAGGAGGAGCGGGTAAGAGAGAGAGAGAGAGTTTAATGTACTGATGTATGTTAGTACTACTGTCAGTACAGTGTGTTAGTACTACTGTCAGCACAGTGTGTTGATGTGTGATGGTGCATTTGGAAGTGGAAACAAAGAGGAAATACTGTACATGTACATGTACATGTATATTATATCACCTTGATAGTGTACATGTACATGTATGTCATGAATTAGAACTTCATTATCATTGCAACCTATTGGCACTGTAGTACTACTGATGGTTGAATGATAAACTGAAGCTTAAGAAAATGTACATCAGAAAATGTAATGAAATTGAGGAATTCTCTACTTTTCAATTTTAGTGAAATTAGTCCAAAGTTCCTGTACTATAGTACAGGAACTTTGGCCCAATTTTGAGCAACTTTAAAATTTTTAGTTTTGATCGAAATCACCTCAAAAAATAAGTACATGTAGATGTATATCTCTGTATAATACCATATATATTCTATTTATTCTATCCCTAGGAGTTGCGTAGTTATACTGAAGTTATTAAAGTGGCCCAGAAGCATCACCCTAACATTATTGGGCGAAGAGGAGCGACCATTAACAAGATCAGAGATGATAATGGAGTCCGCATTCAAATGCCAGAGAAGGATCATGCCAAGTCTGATGAGATTACAATCATAGGTTACGAGCATCAGGTCCATTCTGCCAAAGAAGCCATACTGAGGATTGTCAGGGAACTGGTCAGTATATCTTAGTATAACTCAGTATATCCCTGTACATATTTCGCTACATGTACATGTACATGTACATCTCAGTATAACAAAGTGTTATATTTCATTGCCCTAACATAAACTTGACACTTTATTGACAGCTTTAGCAAATACCGTTAACATTCTCAGTATATCCCAGTATATCCCAGTATACTAATATTTATCTTATCAATTCTCCTTATGTCCTTTACTGTCCTTTGAGGAATCAAACTGAAACCTAATTACTGTCACTTTATCAGTATCAGTCCGTAATTTTATCAACTTTTATCAGCTCAGGCCTCTCTCTGGAGAGAATGGGGGAACACTTGATGTCTGTATCCTACAGTATAGCCTCTCTTAATGGACGGACAGCACCTAGTGTACCAATTACATTCCTTACTGTATAAAATAACCTCCACATAAAGGACACCTCTGTATAACAGAGACACAGTGTCCATTATAGCAAGGCTAGTCTGTACAGTAATGATGGATACCTTCAACTCATCAATGAAAGATTAATAAGGTCTTGCTACATGTACATGTACATGTACATGTACTGGCCAGTGCGTGTGTCTTTATGTGTGTGGGTGGTTCAGATGTTGTATATTTAAGTAATTTGTTTGTTGTGTTTATTAATATATATGATTATATAATACCCACATCTGAAGCACCCCACCCCACCCCACATGTACTTATGATTACACTGTACCTGTACCTGTCTGGAGGTGTGTGTGTGTGTGTGTATTAGTAATGTAATACCTGAGGACTGAGATATCTGCTTGAGGTGAAGCTGAGGGCAGATATCAAGGGACTCAGGTATTACATTACTGATACTCACCTCCAGACACACACACACACTGGTCACTGTACATATAGTGTACATGTACATTTATTAGCAGCAACATTGTAGGGAAAAATTGAAAAATTGGGAGTCAGAGTTAGCAGGTGGTATATCGTTATTATTATTATTATTATTATTGCTAGAGCAGTTTAATTATGTTGTTATTGTTGTAAACTTGATAGCTGCCATTAACACTCTCTCAATGTGCCTAAAGACACTATCACTGGACCCTAAGTACACTGAGAGGATCATTTGAATATCAACCACAGCTGCTTTAGTCTACCCAATTAACAAATGGACTTTAGCCACACGTGTAGCCTTAACCTTTTAAATGAGGACACCTTTATAATGAGGACATTTTGTAATGTCCCAATTGGTACAAGCCTATACCTCTGAAATGAGGACACCTCTGTACTAAGGACAGGTAGTGTGGGCCCAATGGTGTCCTTAATAAAGAGGCTACACTGTACATGTATTAAGGACAAGTAGTGTGGGCCCAATGGTGTCCTTACTAAAGAGGCTACACTGTACATGTATTAAGGACAGGTAGTGTGGGCCCAATGGTGTCCTTACTAAAGAGGCTACACTGTACATGTATTAAGGACAAGTAGTGTGGGCCCAATGGTGTCCTTAATAAAGAGGCTACACTGTACATGTATTAAGGACAGGTAGTGTGGGCCCAATGGTGTCCTTAATAAAGAGGCTACACTGTACATGTATTAAGGACAGGTAGTGTGGGCCCAATGGTGTCCTTGATAAAGAGGCTACACTGTACATGTATTAAGGACAGGTAGTGTGGGCCCAATGGTGTCCTTAATAAAGAGGCTACACTGTACATGTATTAAGGACAGGTAGTGTGGGCCCAATGGTGTCCTTAATAAAGAGACTACACTGTACATGTATTAAGGACAGGTAGTGTGGGCCCAATGGTGTCCTTAATAAAGAGACTACACTGTACATGTATTAAGGACAGGTAGTGTGGGCCCAATGGTGTCCTTAATAAAGAGGCTACACTGTACATGTATTAAGGACAGGTAGTGTGGGCCCAATGGTGTCCTTAATAAAGAGGCTACACTGTACATGTATTAAGGACAGGCAGTGTGGGCCCAATGGTGTCCTTAATGAAGAGGCTACACTGTACATGTATTAAGGACAGGTAGTGTGGGCCCAATGGTGTCCTTGATAAAGAGGCTACACTGTACATGTATTAAGGACAGGTAGTGTGGGCCCAATGGTGTCCTTAATAAAGAGACTAAACTGTACATGTATTAAGGACAGGTAGTGTGGGCCCAATGGTGTCCTTAATAAAGAGGCTACACTGTACATGTATTAAGGACAGGTAGTGTGGGCCCAATGGTGTCCTTGATAAAGAGGCTACACTGTACATGTATTAAGGACAGGTAGTGTGGGCCCAATGGTGTCCTTAATAAAGAGACTACACTGTAGAACTGTTCTTGTGTAATTATACATTATTAATTAATTGGTTTGGCTTTAGCATGAATTGGGTGTGAGTCGGTTATGTTGGAATTTGAAAGTTTTGCTGATTAAAATAACAAGATTCACCCTTTTATGAACACAGACTAGCCTTGCTATAACGGACACTTTGGGACAAGATAGTTTCTCTGTTATGCAGAGTTGTCCTTTATGTGGAGGTTTTGTTTTACTGATCTTGTTACATTCAGTATTGTATGTGTGTGCATTCTTTTGTTCTGTGAAGGTATTCCAGCTATTTGTGTATATAAATGTGAAACAGTGTTTGGATAGCAGCTGCATAATCTCATTCAAACGCCATTGGCATCCATTACATAAACACATTATTATTAATAATCATTATTATTTAATACCTCAAGTATTACGTGTACATGCGTATTGTGATTATCCTCTTATTATTATTATTATTATTATTATTATTATTATTATTATTATTATTATTATTATTATTATTATTATTGTTATTTATAGGAGGAGCAGATCACTGATGAATTGGATATAGACCACAGAGTCCACAGTAGATTGATTGGAGCTAAGGGAAAAGCTGTTGCTAAAGTATTAACAATAAATTTATCATTATTATTATTATTATTATTATTATTATTATTATTATTATTATTATTATTATTATTATTAATGGTTTAGGTTATGGAGAATTTCAATGTCACGATTCGATTTCCTAAAGACAAGACTGGGTCTGTTGTCACGGTAACTGGTCTTGAGGAGAATGTTGAAGATGCCAAAGAACATTTACTGCTCTTAGCTGAGGAATACGTAAGTATAGTCTCTCTTAATGGACACTCTCTATAGCGTACACCTCCATTTAACGGACAGCACCTAGTGTACCAATTACATTCCTTACTGTGTAAAATAACCTCCACATAAAGGACACCTCTGTATAACAGAGACACAGTGTCCATTATAGCAAGGCTAGCCTGTGGTGTTACTGTTCCTTCTCTCCTCCTCCATTAGATGCAGGATGTCATTGAGAAGCAGGAGGAACAGGATCTCTTGAACCAATACACCAGACGTACTGCAAAACCGCTTGAAGATACGGCCAAGGGGTCTCGTACAGGTTATGTTGTTAAGGGGGCCCCCTGGTCCGGGTCTGAGGGAGATGAATTTCCAGCTATAGGGGGTCCGGCTAATACCTCTAAAGCTCCTACTTGGGGTCCATCCAGTCTCGGGCCTAAACTATAAACTGTAATAATAATAATAATAATAATAATGACGTTGCTTTCTTTTCATATAACTCGTTATGCTATTTGGCCATCATGATAATAATAATAATAATTAATTGATAATAATAATAATAATACATGCTAATAATCCTTTGCTTTGCTTCTGTTATGTTATTATTATTGTTAGTTATTAATTTTGGTTATTTAATAACTTGGTGGGTGTGTTCTCTTGGCGGTTTTTCTACTGCGCATGCTCAGAAATTGGAGGTAGCTCTTATATAAAGGGACTCCTTCCTTTCTGGAGCTGCAAAAACTTACCCAAAGAATACGCAAGCTAGCTTGTAGCTTTTACTGAGGCACAAGGAACACGCTACAAGACAGCTAGATTAGCCCCTTTGGCACATTCTTGCAGGAAATATTAGCCACATTGCAGTTCATCCGTTTCAAAATGTCTAACGAATCAGGCTCGCCTTCTCAGCCAACCAGGAGCGGCTCCTCTGCAGACGAACAAGAACCAGAGAGACCTGAAAGGATGAGGGACTGGCTCATTAGGATGATTAACAGTGGGCGCTTCCCTGGACTGGAGTGGATGGACCCCGAGAAGACAGTCTTCAAGGTTCCCTGGATCCATGCAAAGAAGAGGGGCTACAACCGAGACAGGGATGCGGCCCTCTTCAAGGAATGGGCTATACATTCTGGGAAGTACAGGGACGAGTCTGATCCCACTGTGTGGAAGATAAACTTTAGATGTGCCATAAACGGTCTTAAAGATATCCTTGAGCTGAAGGACTACCAGACAGAAGACTGCCGTGTCTACAAGGTCCTGCCTAGGACCAGACCTCCCAAGAGGAGAAGGAGATCGCTTCGGAGCTCAGGGACAGAGCCATATCCACAGTATCCTGTGGTCACTGCAGGTCAGTTAGCTGTGGCAGCCTCTGTTTGTCATTAGAGACACCATTTGATGATAGTTATTGTTATCAGTGTATTATACAATCCACTGCCCTCTGAGAGTAACACTTGAACCCTCTGCCCCTCTCTCCTTCCTCCCCCTCTCTCCCTCTCCCCCCTCTCTCTCTCTTGTATTTTTGCAACGAGCCCCAATTATCACCTACTTACCTTCATGTTAATTTATTTAATGACTGTCTAATGTACTTATCCTTTCTCTCTCTCTCTCTCTCCAGCTGCCTCTACCCTAATGGGTGCTACCAGTATTCCATCGGTCGTATGGCCTGCTCCATTAGCAGCCGAGTCCTTTCCTCCAGTCAGCCATTATCAGGCTCAAGGACTAAGACCTCATGGATATGCAGGGATACCATCGAGCAGTGGGCCAGTTACCATGACTTCGGCTGAGGTATGCTATCAGATTACAAGTGTTCTTGTTTAGTTTTTGGTTTTTGTTGATGTTTTAAAGAGAGACCAACACATGTCCCTGTGCATTAGAGGGGGGAGTACAGAGCTGGGATTGTCCCTCCTAATCTAATTAAGATAAACTATGCTTTTATCTGTATACTCGCTGCTATCATAATTTCCTTTTATTTACAGGTTGGCGGTTATTACTGCACCACTCCTTATACACCAGCTGCTTACACTAGCCCTCATCACATGACTCCAACTAGTGTCCCGGCCCAGGGGAGACCAAACTGCAGCGAACAGTGTCCTCCTTATTCCGGAGCAGCTGTTAGCACTGCTGCTGCCATTAGGAGAGAAGAATCACCTGATAGCGGCTATGGAGGAGGAATAATAGGTAAGAGAAGAGAAATACAACCATTGATATATGTTTATTAACATTTCTTTCTTTCAATAGTTGATCCTCCTACTTGTTCCCCAGTCCCCTCTCCCTCTCACCCTCACACTTCCCCCCCTCCCTCCTCCATTGATGTCCAGCAGCAGCAGCAGTCGCTATACTCCACTGGCTCTCCATCTTGTGGTGGGATTCCCTCAGTATCCACCGATCACTCGGGTACCCCAGGGGTTCCTGGCGTCATGACTACCGCTCCAACGACTGACGATGAGTTTATTAACATCATCCTGGACCAGAACTCACCCCTGCCTCACTCTCCCCCCCTCACCCCTCCCTCCCCGTCCTCCAATCAGATTGCAGTTACTGTCTATTACGGTAACATGCCAGTCCTCAGTAAGACCGTCTCTTGTACTAAAGGCTGTCGGCTCTTCTATGGCCCAAACTACCAGCCACCCAGCAATGATGAGCAAGCTGCAAGATTTGAGTCTTATTTTGGACCGTTAGAGGCTGAGCAGGTCTCCCTTCCGCAGTCCCACCCAATACCACAGGCTAACGGTATACTGGAGTCCATGACTCGTGGTATACTGGTCGAGATGCATGACAATGACGTCTTTGTGACTCCTCTCTGTAAGAGTATCGTCTTCTGTGGCACCTCCTACTACCACCAGAGTACCCCCCTGGAGAGGGAGAGTCGTGTCAAGGTATTTGACTACAACGTCCAGTTCCGTAACCTCCTGGAGCAGTATTCCCTCAGACGCACCATGTCACCGAGTCCTAATGTCATACTCAGTTTGGGTCAGTCCTGGGGGCCCACCCAGCCCATCACTCAGAACCTTATTTACGTTGTCATCACTCACGTCCAGGCTGAGAGAGACTTGAAACTTTACGGTAGTAGTTGCTCCCAGTCAGCAGTTTATCCTTACTCTGCTGATCTCTTTAGCAGTGTCCATGATGTAGTGGACATTCGTCACACTAATCCTAATGATGTCCGAGCTGAATCATTCCTAACCTCTGTGTTCCAGTGTTAGTTAATTAATAGTTATTAGTAGTTAATTAAGTACTAGTTATAATGTGACCTAACCACACCCCTTTTATTTTTAACCCTTCTTCGACAGCAGTAATTGTAATTACAATAGGACTTTCTTTGTTACATAATTAATTAATTTTATTTACTAGTTTATTTACTTTTGTTTGTTTTTTGTTGTTTTTTTTTGTTGCTCACCAAGTGAGTGTTTTATTGCTCGTGTCGGGCAATTTTCATTCAGCTCTAAACACCATTAATTAATTTTATTATTACCATTTTATTTTGTACCCTCAACCTTCTTTTCTACCTCCTAAAGACTCCGAAATTATCTCAAGCAACTCCTCTATATCTCCCTCCTCTCTCTCTCTCTCTCAATTTTTGAAAAGTTTGTATATTAAATCACATTTCTGTTTGTACTTTTCTATTTACATATTATTATTATTATTATTGTTGTTGTTGTTGTTATTGTTAATTATTTTGTTATCATAAAGTGTGTCTCCTTTACTTGTTTTTGTATTAATTTTTTGCAATTTTATTAATATTAAAAATGATAATAATGAAAAGAATGACAGCAGCTGCTAGCAACTCTGCCAAACGTCACACAAACATACAGTGCAATACTGGTCTATTACCACATGTAGTGTATCAGTCAGTATGAGGTTTTCATTACAATCACTGATACATGTACATGTTCTTATGTTGTGTAGAAAGTTTGAACTGATTCCAATCAAATTTGGATTTTTTATGATTTTTTAAAGTTGGTCCAAAATTGGACAAAAGTCTCTGTACTATAGTACAGGGATTTTGTCAAATTTCACCAAAAATGAAAAGTAGAGAATTCCTCAATTTTATTACATTTTCTGATACATATACATGTACTTATGTTCTGTAGAAAGTTTGAGCTGATTTCGATCAAGTTTAGATTTTTTATGATTTTTAGAAGTTGCTTCAAAATCGGACAAAAGTCCCTGTACTATAATACAGGGATTTTTGTCAAATTTCACCAAAATTGACAAGTAGAGAACTCCTCAATTTTATTACATTTTCTGGTGCATGTACTTATGTTTCAGTTAGTTTGAGCTGACTCCGGCTAAATTCCTCTATTTTTAATTGAATTAGATCCTATCATGTTGTTGTGTATTATGGTGAATCTGTTTATTATAACAATCCATTCTTTATTCATTCTGTCTTGTAACAAACTAATAATTATTATTGGTACAAGCTAGGCATCCTTCACAAGCTTGTCTCTACTCTACCTTCCTCTCTCTCTCCCTCTCCCTCCCTCCCTCTCTCTTTCCGGGTACATGTATTGATTCACTTATTAACTGATTCACTGATTCATTAACTGATTCACTGATTCATTAACTGATTGTACAGTAACATGATATTAATAAACAATTATTGGCTTTCTTAATTAGAAAATTCACAAGTTTTTTCAAATAAGAGGGGTGCCCTCATACAGGGGTTCCTGGCATTAGTTTTCGTGTATCAGTCCACGGAAATAACGATGATGCAGGAGTAGGTGTGGCACTGGTAGGTGTGGTCATCGCCGCTAACTCAAGATTAGGTGGCCTGTGACCTTTACTGTCTCTCTTCACTGATGATCGGGTGGGAGGGGTCAAACCTAATGAATAATAAATGAAATATACAAGTACACAGTAGACAGTATAATAGCATTAGTACATGTACATTAGTGCTTCAAGGTAATGTGTGATATTATGGACATGAAGAGTGGATAAATATTTATCCACTCTTCATGTACATGTATCAGGTTACATTAGGTGTATAATAATTATAAATATTTGTGTATGATACCTTGTGTGTGTGTGTGTGTGTGTTGTGACTGGTTCAATCATGATGTGTACATGTATCCATTCTAAGAATCAGTTACCATGAGTACATATACAGTCCTTCTATTATAAGAATGAACAGTAACAACTACTGAAAGGAGGAAATGGACTTCAACCATATAATAATCATAAATATATCCTGCCCATAGCTGGATACTTTTACATCAAACAGTTCTATTGTATTTAATAGTCTCTCTTAATGGACACTCTCTATAGCGTACACCTCCATTTAACGGACAGCACCTAGTGTACCAATTACATTCCTTACTGTATAAAATAACCTCCACATAAAGGACACCTCTGTATAACAGAGACACTTTCAAAGTGTCCATTACAGCAAGGCTAGTCTGTATTCACATTAAAAGTATTATTAATAAGTTACAATGAGTTGTATGTATAATTAATGAATGGGTCAATCAATAATAATAAATAACAATCAATTGTATACTAATAAATGGCTCATAATAGTTGTTATTATATTATTATTAATACAATTGTTTATCAATCAATAATAATAATAATAATTTTCATAATCATGACAATTAAAGGTATACAATAGCACATAAACAGGTCAATGGCTAATGCGGGCTTTATTTAGAATATAACATTACATGTACAGGTACATGTTTCCCTCGTACCTCCTAGGGTGGCTCCACCCATGAACAGCTCCTGGGGTGTGGTAGGTGTGGCTAAAGGCGTGGTCTGAGTGTGATGAGTTGATAATGATGAAGTGGAAAATGAAATGACTGGAAGAGAAGAGAGAACACCACTGGAAGAAGATATACTGGAGGAGAGAGAGAGAGAGGGAGAGGGAGAGGGAGAGAGAGAGAGAGAAAGAGAGAGAGAGAGAGAGAGAGAAGGAACAGGAGATTAATTTCATCTATTAATATTGGTTATATTAGTCCAGTGGTTGTTCATTGATGAAGCCCTGTTACTAAAAATAGCTCTACCCACAGGGTCTGTCCTTCATGTGCTATTTTTAGTAACAATGAACATTAAGTAACTCAGTAACATCAAGACCCCAATTAACCAATGACTCTACAGGTACCACTGGATCATATTGCACAAGTACATGTTCATCCTCAGGCAGTATATTATTATTATTAATCTCACATTACACATATCCTGTGCAACTGGTTGATATGTACACCTACAGTATTTCATGTACAATGATCCAGGTAAGCTAGTGAGCAGTTCAGGAGGTCACTGCTGATGGAGGATATGCATCCTCTGATCAAAGATATCCAGTCCAGACACAAACACACACAAACACACACTGCATGTACATACCACACTACTGTAATATACCTAATCTATAAGTACAGTACATACCCTATTATATGTACATGTACACACCCCACTATGTGGTGAGGTATGTATTCATTTCAAGTGTTGTAGACATTGTCCCTGAGGCATGACTACAAAACAATACCATATCAGCGACTATCAGTAACACTAAGTAATGCAATCTAATCACTGGTCATTATTATTATTAATGGAAGACTTCAGGAAATCAATACATCACAGACATTACATTAATATACATGTATTGTAATGTATTGTAATGTATTGTAGCTGCAGTTTAGTATTTCACGGAATATCAAATTTGCTCCAAATTAAGGTGTTTAGTTAAATATGAAAAGGAGAGAATTCCTCAATTTTATTACATTTCCTGATACATATACATATTCTTATGTTGTGTAGAAAGTTTGAACTCAATCTGGATTTTATATGAATTTTTTAATTTGCTCCGAAATCAGGCCAAAGTCCCTGTACTTTGGTCAAAATTTGCCAAAACTGAAAAGAAGAAAAGTCTACATTTTTATTACATTTTCTAATGCATATGTACATGTACATGTATACTGGGTAGAAACTGCAAGCAGTTTCTACCCAAAGATGAATATCCCAGTATAATGAGTACATGTAGTTAGTTCTCACATGTTAGCCAGTGCTGCTAGAAGGTGCTTGATTCTCTGGTAATGAGTTACTGTGAAGCTCTGAGAGGAGAGAGAGAGAGGAAGGAAGAGCTAATGAGATTAAATAAAACCACAAACTAAGAGCAATACACTCACAGAGCTCTTAGAACATGATCATAATTAGAAACACAGAACCCACTAATATGTAACCATCATCTACTAGTAATGGACTCATTAATGAAGAGGTCACACTAATAATTATTTATTTATTTATTTATTTATTTATTTATTATTGTTGTTATCTAATCTCATATCTTTATCACTCATACTATATTAAAATAATCATTATCATTATTACTAATAATTAACGTAGAGATATACATGTACATCAATAATTACTACCGCACTGGTATAAAGGGACTTTAATGTACTAATACTACAACAATAGCACAGTACATGTACAGTGTAGCCTCTCTTAATGGACACTCTCTATAGTGTACACCTCCATTTAACGGACAGCACCTAGTGTACCAATTACATTCCTTACTGTATAAAATAACCTCCACATAAAGGACACCTCTGTATAACAGAGACACAGTGTCCATTATAGCAAGGCTAGTCTGTACATGTACATGTACATTTGTACGTGACTAACACCTACCGTTGCTATGGCTACGACTCTACAATGCAGACAGACAATAACTACATTAATAATTATTATTAAATTATTAATTAATGACACCATACATGTAGATACCCTCCAGTCAAAATAATAATAAAAATAATAATATCATTTTAAGATTCCTCTTTTATGTACAATAATAAATAAAACCACACCTTTGCTTCATATCTGCAGTGATTATAAATCTCGTTAACTTCATTAATGATAGGGTCATTACCATCACTCAACACTCCAGCCTCTTTCAATAGTAAGAGGAACTTGTTAATGGGGAGCTGGGTGGGGGAGGGGGAGAGGAGGAGAACTGATTTATCATCATGGAGCTTCAGATAATTTATATGAGCGGTCACTATAAAATAAATAAATAAATAAATAAATAAATAAATAAATAAAATAAATAAATAAATAAATAATGATAATAATGTATTTGTGTGTGCGTTAGTTACCAAAATCTGCTGATTCATCAAAAGCTTTCATCCTGTACCAGTGACCAGGGAACGGACTGTCATCTGGAGAGAGAGAGAGAGAGAGAGAGAGAGAGAGGGAGGGAGAATTCAATATCACATTACATGGAAGATCATGTATCATTGGTAATACTATATACAGGTATATACATTGATATATCAATTATTAGAATAACTGCTAAGTGTGAATTGTTATTACAGATAAAAGAGTTCTTTGGGAAACTTACCATCAGCTATACACACACACTGTACTGTACATGAGATAGGGTAACACCATGTGATGTAATTGAAATAACAAATAGACCAGCACACACTACACGTACCAATACTGCTACTAATGGACAAGTATAATGTATTATTACTGATACAGTAGTTATTGATGTGGTGAGGCTTTGGTGCTAGGGAAATAAAGTGTTTGGTTTTGTGGCTAAGAGAAACACACAAGGAGGAAGGAAGAGGAGGAAGAAGGAGAGGGAGGAAGAGGGAGGAAAAGGGAGGGGGTTTAGGGTTTAGGGTTAGGGAGGGAGAGGGAGGGAGGGGGAGAGGAAGAAGGAGAGAGGGAGAAAGGGAGGGAAAGAGAGGGATAGGAAGGAGTGAGAGGGAGAAGGAAAGGGTTAGTATGAATATAGTGATTTGGTTTTGCTCTTAATACAATATATGTACACGTACGTATATCACTGATATTGTTAAGGTAAAACTTGATGACAGTTTTTGGATCAACGTAATAAAGAAATATCTGAGAATTACCAATCATAAATAATGAATTCTAATAGTATACATAGAACATGTTAATAATATCAATGGTGAGTATGGGCAGTGTTTACATGTATCAATGTAAGAATGATAATTGTCATAATTGTAATATCCTGTTTTTAGACACTCATCAATGACACAATGTCTAAACACTTCCTTCTAAACAAATACTTAGATTAGTTCCAATTTAATTATTGTAAATAAATAAATAAATAAATAAATGTTATAAATAGCACAATACTTTACTCATCATAATGACATACACTAATTAGCATACAATAACTGTAATATCCTGTATAGTTCAAGTTACGGCCATTTTAATAAAAAGCCAAAATTCTGAAAAATACCCAAGGCTATAGCCCATGGGTTTTTTCAAAAAATGGCTCCAAAATCAACCTAAATTTTTATTACATTTTCTGATACATATTGATGTCCTTATGCTGTGTAGAAAGTTTAAGGTGATTCCGAGTTCATTTTTTCAAGTTACAGCCATTTTAAGAAAATGCCAAAATTCGGAAAAATACCCAAGGCTATAGCCCATGGTTTTTTCAAAAAATGGCTCCGAAATCACCCCAAATTTTTATCACATTTTCTGATACATATTGATGTCCTTATGCTGTGTAGAAAGTTTAAGTCGATTCCGACTTCAATTTTTCAAGTTACGACCATTTTAAGAAAATGCCAAAATTCTAATAAATACCCAAGGCTATAGCCCATGGTTTTTTCTAAAAAAATGACTCCGAAATCACCACAAATTTTTATTACATTTTTTGATACATATTGATGCCCTAATGCTGTGTAGAAAGTTTGAGGTGATTCCGACTTCAATTTTTCAAGTAAGGTCCCAAAGACCAGTAGTATATAGTTCCCTGTTATAATAATAATAATTGATTGAAGGTGAAGGTTAATTAAGATATAGTTTACAATATCCCAATAGTCTTGTATATATAAACAATGTCATTGTGCCAATAAATGATTATTATTAGTAGTATTACAAACACCATTGTCAAGGTATTATTGGCTCATTAATAAACTTATAAACAACACAACAATAAACAACAACAATAACAACCATTATTAATTAATGAGGTTCATTTATTATCAAGAGATACACATCTTTTACAATAAAGAAGATTCTGAACTATCATCTTTAAAAATGGCCACCCTCTTTGAGGTGAAAATTATCAATTTTTAGGTAATTAATAATTAATAATAATAATAATAATAATTACCTGAAGAGGTTCCGAAAGCAGATGGATCTAATGATTGATCGACTAGCCTCACGTCTGATGAAATATTACGAACTCTTTCAATGTCACATGATATGATCTGACGTAACTTCTATATAAGGAAATAACTATTAATAGATAAACCACATGAAATTAATCGCCTAGCTAAACCACACCTCTTAAAATAGTAACCCTTTAAAACCATGAATATATATTATTTTTTACCGTATTTCCTTAAATAAAAGCCCGGGCCAGGGCGTCTATTTCCTAAAATGGTATTTGGACCTCAAAAAAATTTTTAAAAATAAAATAAACCTTGAGCTCAAAATGGAATTCAAATCCATGACCTCATGTACTTGACTTCAGGACCTACAGAAGTATCTACAAGGCATCTGAGTTAGTTCAAGGCTAGATTTACGTATTTATAGTTCAATTCTATGCTACCCTGGCGTTTATTCACATCTGGCTTTTATTTAAGGAAATACGGTAAGTTTACTTTATGTTTGAATGATTTGTCTCCTGGTATGTGTATCGTGTTATTATTTAATCGTCTCCTCCTCAACTCACAACGAACAATGATATGAATGATAATAATAATCTGTAATGAAGAGGAATGATGAGTGTATGCTTCATTTATCACTATTGATAGGGTCAGTTACCAGTAAAACTCCGTATATTGTTCCTATTACAATGTTATTGACGTTCCCTTTCAGTGTATCTAGTGTGTCCTCTTCACTTCTATCCATTTTCTGTGATTTTCAGAGGATTTTCTTTTTCATTGAACAAAGTTAAAGGGGATGAGTTAGCCAAGCCCACAAACACTTTAACACAGTTGTTGTAGGCGTGGTTCTTGACCTAGTTACAAGCCCCACCCATAGAAACAAAATGGTTACAATAAATAATTAGTAACAGGTTTGAACAAGATTTTTTAAAAATCAGCAAAGTAGATAAAACAGACTGATAAAAGTATAGAACTAGAACTAGATACAGTAAAAAGAAGTTTAGGTCCTACCTCAATTAATAATTATTAAAAACTAATTGATATTTCATCATCATGAATAATAATAAATTACTAGTTTCTTAGGTTTAGGATTCTTTTTTTTAGGTTTAGGGTTTAGTTTTTTAAAGTTTAGATTTAGGGGTTAAAATTATTAAAATTAATTACTAATTAGGTAGGAGCTAAACTGGAATGTAACCTAAAAAGGTATTTTAAATTTAATAGTCTCAACAAGGAAATAATTTGCCATACTATCAAGCCATTGTAATTACCGTACACTTGAACACACACAAGGGGAATACATATACTATTTTAAATATTCTTTGCAAGCTCTATCTGATGAAAGAAACTTTTCCACTTCAGCTTTTACTAGTCCAAACTTATGAGGATAATCATCACAAACTTGAAGTACTTTCCTCCAGGTCACTTCTTTATCAGAGTCTATCCACCTCTGGAACACTAGTATGAGGTTACTAGTGGTTGATTGTGGATTAGGTGGCAGGTCATCAACTTTAACACCAAGTGCAATACCAATAGTTAAATAATGGTGGGCAGCAGAACTATCAAAAAGCCTATTGAGGTCACCCATTTGAGGCTTCATGTCTAACAGGACGTCTGTATAAAAATAATAAATACATGTAAAAATTATGAGTATTGTAATGTCAACACCTAAATTTATTATGATAAAATATATATGCTGAATACATATGCCGTAGAGCGGGTTTATTTTGAGGATAACAAATTTCGCAAATTTCGCAAACTTTTGAAGATTTGCAAAATTAAATTCCTTGAAAATTAATTTAATACACTACAAGATGGTAGAAAAGTGGCAATTTGCAAAAATTAATTCCACAAACTTCCGGATACAGGCCATTTGCAAAAATTATTATCCTCAAAATAAACTCACTATACGATACATGTATATATGCATGATAGTCCATATATACAGTATCCTGAGGATAAAAATAATCCCTCTTACCAAGAAATGTGGCAACCTTTTGAGTCTCTTTCTTGATCAGTTTAGCTGCCTGTTCATCTTTAAATTTCTCTATGTAAAATGAAATGTACATGTATATTATCAAGAGTAGGTACCAATAAATAAGCCAATATTACCTTCTTCCGCTCTAACTCTTTTAGTTGGTGGAACTGCAACAAGTGAGGGAACAACTACATGTATATAATTAAAAACCAAACTGATAATTGAGGCAAAGAATTTGCTCAAACAGTGTAGAGCCTAATTTATGTCTACATAAATATTTTTAAAACAAATAAGCACCTACTACAAGGTGTTCATTTACTTGTTGTGGATTTTATATTAAAGATTTTTCATGAAAGCGCTATGTCAATTTTTGTCAGTAATGATTATGTAAAACTTACTGTCTACTTTAGCACACTGCATTGAATCAGGTCCATCAGTTTCATCAACAACTGGGACATTTGGATCTGAAAAAATTAAAAATAAATTACAATAGGAAACAGCATGACAAATATGACTTACAGTCTTCTTGGGTAAAGAACCATGAAAAATAATCATTGTACTTCTCATCTGATAGTTCTAGACTGCTATATAATGTACAATCAATAGAGCTATTATCCCACTCTTTCAGATCTACAGTAGCTACATGTTCTCCTCCTTTTTTGCATGGACAATAAAAAGCTGGTGATGGTTTTCCACAAAGCTTCAGAACTTTTATAACACTATCAATAGCTTTATCTAGTTCATTTTTTGCTTTAAGTGGATACTGACCTTTATCACAATAAATCTCAATGCAATTTAGCTTTTCCACTAATGCTATTTTAAAAAAACGACCTCTTTTTATTTTTTGCTGCAAAGTACAGAAATTAGAAAAACTACCCTCTTCACTAAAAATTTTCCAAGGATTTGACTCTGAAAGAAGATGGACTATAATGGCACAGAAGAAGCCCATAGGAACAGCATTTTTGAAATAAAACAGAAGAGGTGAACTTTTTGTCTGAGGAAATGGCAGTTTGATGGTGTTTACGTCTTGTAGGGGAAGAAGTGCTGGCATGACAAATTGTCCTTCTTCTCGCTCTTCAGCAGCTATTTTAAGATACTGGAAAAGTGCTATAAGTTTTTTAAAGCAAATATCATAGTCATCATTAAAAAGCTGCTTTGCAATCACTTTAAATGCATCAGATGACTTAAGAATCTCAACAGAAAGACTGCCTTTGACACGTAAATCCTTTTTTACAGGATGTAACTCCTCCAATGATAAGTCCCAGGATTTACTTACTGTAATCACTAAATCTCTGATAATATCAATGAGACAATCCAACTTGACAAACACTATATCATTTGTAGGCGATTCATGATAATAAAATAACATTCCCAATTTGTGAAAAAAATGAAGTGCACTATGAACTTCTTCAACTTTCATACCCAGCATTTTACCATAAAACTCACATTCTGACCTACTTAACAAACCATTGCTCTCATTTGCCTTTTTACGAAGTATGACTCCAAAATAATGCCACCTTAATGGCACGTCAATTTTATGAGCTTGCTTTTTTAAATGATTGGAAACTTTTTCTATACTAGCACTGGTAACGCCATCATCAGACTCACCAGGCTTATCATCAGCTTTACGACCATCAATCTTATAAAGGGGACAGTCAGTGTCATAGGTACATGAATTAGAAACTGAATTTAGCATTTTACGTAATTCTGTTTGCTTTGCTTCAATTTTTTCAATGCCTTCTTTACCTTCTTTAATGAAACCCTCCAATTTGTCACTGTGTGTTCCTACTGTCAGGACAATGAGCTTTTCATCAGGATATTTAATATAATTAAAATCACTTTTAGCCAGCTTATGCTGCTGTGTTTTAGAAGCTATTGCAGATATCATTTGAGATAAAATATCTTTTATTTTCAAGGAATTGATATCAACTATTACTTTCTCGTTGTTAGGTAGCTCCATCTCTGTATTTGAAGGCTCTGAAAGTTTCTTGGACAAATTGACCACAAGAATAAGAACAGAAGGACATGGCATGAATGCTAGCAATAACTTTTGAAACTGAATTTGGCCACCAGAATCAAAAAAATATAGCCACTGTCTGTGAAGACCCATTTTCTCAATGTTAGATGTCTTTCTGCAATATTCCAGTGGATCAAATTTCTCATCAATAAATGAACTACCCCTGCTCACGACATCATGAGATACAGTTGCAGTCATTAAAGTCTCATCAATAGCTCCTCCTGCTTCTGATTTAAGTGGCACTTTAGGAATTTCTTCTCTGATTGCTGAGTCATCATCAGGTTTATCAACTGGAACTTGTTCTGGATCATGAGTTACCTTTTGATCATGAGGGGCAGAGTGATCACCAGGGGCATCATTTTTGGTATTGGTAGGTGCAGTGGTATTATCATCTCTTTCATTTGAAGTTGAACTATTCCCACGAATCATAGAATCTTGCAATTGAGCAATGACTTTGTCATCTATTTCATCATCTTTTACTGAAGT
>NW_003546359.1:7386-11431 GCF_000090795.2 Amphimedon queenslandica | reverse complement strand
CTCATGCTTAGCTATCCACCATGCAGCTAGAAATTCCTGTATACTCAAGTGAAGGAACTGATGCTTCTCCTCATCATATTCTGTGAATCTCGTCATCAATCCAAGATAGTCTTCCTTGACTGCCTCACTCAGTGACTGTAGTTGATGTGAAGAGAATGTCATTCTTGTATTAGCCAGGTTAGTATAAGCTAATTGACACATCTCTTGTAAAGGTTTAGCTAATTGTGATGGTAATGAAGAAAGACTACCTAAAGTATGTGGGTTAATGTCATGTCTTTTAACATGTCTTCTGATAGTTTGTAGGATAAAGTTCTCATAGAGTTGAGTGAGTGTTGTTGGTAAGTGTCCTCCTTCCTTACAATAAACTAAGATGACCATGGAACAGACTAGTGGTACATAACACAATGATTGGACATCATTTCGTACTTCAAGATCATTAATGAGTTTTACTGCTAGTTTTGAGTCTTTACTGCTTTGAGTAGTTGTGAAATGGAATTTGTAGCCATATTCTGTTGTATTTTCATCAATGAGTTCTTGTGCTAGTTTTGTATCTTTTTGAAGTGTTTGTATAATTACTGTTGATATTTCTTCCTTAGAAAGCCCAATGACCTGAACATGTCTACTGAGAGTATCCATTTTCAAAAGTGAAGAGGAGGCATAGCTACGAGAGGTAACAATTACTGAACATTGGTCTAACTTTTCTTTACAAATGATACTAGCAGCTAATGAAGACTGTCTGAGTTGTTCACTTAGTTCATCCCAACCATCAAAGATTATCAGTAATCCTTCTCCATTCCTCTTCTCAAACCATTCAGGTACATTTTTATATCTTCATAACGTTGACGCACAAACAGGTCAGCTAGTGTAGTAGCTGTAGCTATCTTGCTATTCCTTAAAGGACAGTAAAGTACCAAGTCATACTGTTGGTGTACAAGTGGTCCATTAGACCACATATTTAACAGTTTACGACAGAGTGTGGTCTTGCCAATACCAGGAGGACCGTCTATTACTACTTTGAGAGACAGAGAACTATCTGTGGGTTGGAGGACATCTTCAAAACTTATCTCTTTGCTTTCAGTTAGTTTAACTGTTTTATCAACTTGTCCTCTTAGCATATGCCAAGCTGATTCTGCTTGTGTGCTGGAGTCTTGTTTTTCAACTAGTGCTAGTCTTCCAAAGAAATCTTTTCCAATTCTTGGTGGCCAGTCTGTAGCAACAATAGGTTGGTGTTTGTAGTGTTGTCTCATATTGTCAGCATATCCTTGAACATCATCAGGTATTGAACTAATGGATGTGACATTATCTGCAAGTATAGACTGACCTAATGTATTGAGATATAATGACTATATTGATCACTGATAATGTACACACACACACTCACCTAACTGGTGTAATATAGAGGTAGCAATATCTGTTAGTGTACGATGTTGTTGGTTTATTAATACATGACATATATCAATAAGATACTGCTCTGGACTAAGAGAGGATTTCAACTGTTTTTCAATGACATCCATAAGGTTGGCAGCTTTAGTATAATTATCAACTGCTGGTACAAGCATTTCCTGTTTAGTTTGTTGTGGTATCAGTCCTTCAGCATACAGTGCATATGCTGTTCTTGGAATGTCAATAGAAATACTATCAACAAGTTTAACAGAATGAGTCCTTAATATATCCTTTGGATTACCTGCAGTAGTGTATCAGTTAATGAGTGTTGTATTAAGTGTATGTTTACCTGTTAAAGGACCAGGATTGAGTTCAACATCTCCTGATAAGAGGAGGCGGTACATCAAATACACTAGACTATAGAACACATCATAATTACTGCTAACATCAGACCCAGGGGCCATAGACTGAAGTAGGTAGCTATTGTCAGTGCTAGTACACTGTACTTTAGACCAGTAGCAATGAGTAACTACACCTAGTAATGTATAATGTATGATAATGATGTTATACACAGTACCTGTAGCATATAACTGGTAATGTTGGAGTGTTATAATTTGTAAATTGGTACATTTTTGATAATGAGTGGGGTTTTAATTTTGTCCACGGTCATGTGCCATTGAGCATGCATGCCATCCCATATTTTCGGCTTTATTTTATAAGTACCAAATTCACCACTCCAAAATTACCAGAAATTTTGTACATGTATTTTTCAACAGCAGCTGTACTGCAGTTTTTAAAAAAATTAGTGTCATTAAATTTGTACTGTAATTTTTAATATCATTTGTGCGCTACATTATCCACTGATTATAAAAATAATTAATGACACTAGCCCCAAGATATCAACATCTATACCTTTGAGATGAGGCTTGTAGTCAAATTTGAGATAACCAGAGCAGAGGATAGAGATGAAAAGGAGGAGAACCATGAAGGATAAAACCAAAGATGACCTCTGTTTTCTTTTAGTGCTATCTGACTTGCTCTGATGTGCCACAGGGTGACCGTTAGCTGGTCTACTGGAGGCAGCTTGACAGTAGTTCCACAGTCCAATACTTGCTCTCCATTGAGAGACATCAATCATCTTGTAACTTGCAAAAGGGCTTGTCTTTGTTGTAGTGTTGTTCTAGTTCTTCTATACTAGAACTAAATAATTATTGTTCTGCTTAGTTCTAGTTCTAAAAACTAGAACTAGAACTAGAACTATTTTTTTTGTAGCTGAAATACTATAGAACTAGAACTAGAACTAATTTTTTTGTAGCTGAAATACTAGAACTAATACTAGAACTAAAATTATTATTTGAAGTACTAGAACTAATACTAGAACTAAAATTATTTATTTGAAGAACTAGAGCTCTATACTAGAACTAAAATTATTAATCCTGAAATACTAGAACTAATACTGGAACTACAATTATTGAACCTCCTTAGAACTAGAACTAATACTAGAATTGAAAATATTGGTTACAAACTACTAAAATAAACAGGTGAACATGTTTTTAGGCAAAGCCTAGCTGTTACATTTTTATATAAACTGTACCAGTGACATTTCGATCATTTTATTGGCAGCAGTAAAACTTATTACTTTGTGTATATTGCATTTGATGTACATTTGAAACATAACTCAGCAATATAACAAAAAAGATTTTAGTTAAGAGCTACTACTAGTATTTAAATTACTCCAATTTTTGGCATGACTTAACTGGAACATAAGTATTGGAGGCTTTAGTTCTAAACTAATACTAGAACAAAAATTACCATAATTTTAGTTTAAAGAACTATAACTAGAACTAAAATCCCAGTATTTCTAGTCAAAAAACTAGAACTAGAACTAAAATCACTGTATTTTTAGTCAAAAACCTAGAACTAGAACTAAAATTGTTGTATTTATTGTCAGAGAACTAGAACTAGAACTAAAATTATTGTATTTCTTGTCAAAGAACTAGGACTAAAACTAAAATTAATATATTTTTAGTTAAAAACTAGAACTAGAACTAAAATTATAGTATTTTTAGTCAAAAAACTAGAACTAGAACTAAAATACAATTCCATACTAGAACAACACTACTTTGTTGCAGATGAGCTTACCTCAGCTCTGTGCCGAGTGTGCCCTCAAAAATGAGCAAAGAGCAGTCATAGTTACAAGCCCCACCCATAGAAACAAGCCCCACCCATACAAAATAGGGCGTGTCTCTTCTGATTCAAGCTAGATGGCTAGATTGTGTTGCTGTAGATCCAATGTGTCTTTATTCCTAGCGGCCATGACCCTAGGGCTACTAATGACAGTCTATACTATAAGAACTATCCAACTATTAGGAGAAGAGGAGACCATCAAGGAACCAGTAACGACCTTTAACAATAGGAGAATACCTCGCACAGAATTACTAGAAGAAAACAACAACAACAACAATAATAATAACAACAATAAAAATAATAATGCTATTACTGATGGAGGTGGTACAGTGGATAGTAGCAGCAGTAGTAGTCCTTGTGAGTGTAAGGAGAGAGGAACAACAGTCAGTCCACCATCATTAGGTACAGTATGATATTGTTTTTGTTGATTGTATTTTGAGTTAGTTTGTTTATGTCCTTCCTCTTCCTTTAATCT
>NW_003546359.1:5179-7249 GCF_000090795.2 Amphimedon queenslandica | reverse complement strand
TATTCATGATCACTCCAACATACAAGAGACTAACACAGAAAGTTGATTTGGTGAGACTGTGTCAAACACTGATGTTAGTATCAAATGTAACTTGGATTGTCATTGAAGATGCAAGTACCTACAGTAAAGTGGTGACCAATGTACTGAACAACTGTAAGGTGAGTATAGTTAGTTAACCATTAATTAATAACTATTAATAACTATTAATTAACTATTAATTAACTAGGTGAAGTCAGTACATTTGCATGAGAAGACGACTACCTTTGTTTCAAGGCGTAAAGGGGGCGGGGGCCACAGGGGGGTGGAGCAAAGGAACAGAGGATTGAAATGGATCAGAGATAATCACGGACTGAAGGATAGTAAAATGGGTGTGGTCTACTTCGGTGATGATGACAATGGATACGATATAAGACTGTTTCATGAAGTTAGTGAACATACACCAGCAGCTGATGCATGTAGGGGACATGGTAAAGACTTTGTACTCTCTACAGGGCATTACCTGATGCATATACATGTACTTATGCTGTGTAGAAAGTTTGAGCTGATTCCGAACAAGTTTGGATTTTTTATGATTTTTTAAAGTTGCTCCAAAATTAGACAAAAGTCCCTGTACAGGGATTTTTGTCAAATTTCACCAAAATTGACAAGTAGAGAATTCCTCAATTTTATTACATTTTCTGATGCATATACATGTACTTATGTTTTGTAGAAAGTTTGAGCTGATTCCGATCAAATTTGGCTTAGTTACTAAAAATTAGGCCAAAGACCAAAGGCTATAGCCTTGGCAAAATTGTGACAATGGAACTAATGGGTTTTTGGTTGTCACGGATTTTGTGACAATGGAATTTTTTTTTTTGAAAAAATTAACTTATTATTATTATTATTTTTGTTTAGATGAGGTTTACTAGTATTGTCTCAGTCTGGCCAGTTGGATTCGTTGGAATGTTAAGGTATGAAGGTCCTAACTGTCAGGATGGACGTGTGGTGAGTTTCCATACCAGCTTCAGACCCGATAGAACATTCCCCCTGGATATGGGAGGTCAGTATATCCTTGTATACTCTTGTATATCATACTCTTTATTATTTCCTTAGCATTTGCTGTTAATTTACAAATATTAATGAATAAACCTGAGGTCTATATTAATCATAAAAGTGCAGCTGGGATGCTGGAGACAACGTTTCTATCAGATCTTGAAGTAAAACCATCACAGCTGGAGGCAAGAGCTAATGACTGCAAAAATGTAAGAGAGAGAGAGAGGTGTCGATTTAACATTATTATTATTGTTGTTATTATTTATTATTATTATTATTATTAATAGATCTATGTATGGCACATTAAGACGGAGAAGCCTAAGATGCCTTATGAGAGACAGAACCCTGGGGACAAGACCATTGAAGTTTAACGACTTTTGTATAATAATAATAATACTTATAATAGTTTTATTTATACTTCTTTATAATTTTCATCTTCTGATATCTGAAAATTAATAATTTTTAAAATAATTATTATTAACCTGATGTAATGCAGTATAGAAATTAACACCACCAGCATCTGTGTCTTTATTAAACCCACCTATTATTATTATTATTATTATTATTATTATTATTATTTATTAATAATAAGCTAAAAACTACACATTTCATACATCATTACAACACATTACAATCCAGTCATAGCTATACACATGTATATACTACAGTAGCAGCAGTAAAGAGCAGCAGGTGGAGGAGGAGGTGAGTGTGTTACTGTTTGGAGTTGATGATTTGAACAAACTCTGGCTTCAGGGAAGCTCCTCCCACCAGAAACCCATCAACATCAGCCTGGAGAGCTAGTGTAGCACAATTACCACCATTGACAGAACCTATTAGTAATAATAACAATGAAATTAATAATTTAATATAATCTAAATTGCTGAATAGTACAAAGATTAGTAAATTCTTCAGTGCCCCATACCTCCATATATAATCCTGGTGCTGGTTGCTACTGATCCTGATACATTATCATGGAGCCATTGTCTTAGGAACTTATGAACCTCTTGGGCTTGCTCTGGAGTTGCTGTCTTACCTAAT
>NW_003546359.1:0-4777 GCF_000090795.2 Amphimedon queenslandica | reverse complement strand
AATTTTTAAAGTCACTCCAAAATCAGGCTAAAGTCCCTGTACTATAGTACAGGGATTTTTGTCAAATTTCACCAAAATTGACAAGTAGAGAATTCCTCAATTTTATTATATTTTCTGATAAATATACATGTACTTATGCTGTGTAGAAAGTTTGAGCGGATTCCGATCAAGTTTGGATTTTTTATGATTTTTTAAAGTTGGTCCAAAATCGGACAAAAGTCCCTGTACTATAGTACAGGGATTTTTGTCAAATTTCACCAAAATTGACAAGTAGAAAATTCCTCAATTTTATTACGTTTTCTGATGCATATACATGTACTTATGCTGTGTAGAAAGTTTGAACTGATTCCAATCAAGTTTGGATTTTTTTATGATTTTTTAAAGTTGCTTCAAAATCGGACAAAAGTCCCTGTACTATAGTACAGGGATTTTCGTCAAATTTCACCAAAATTGACAAGTAGAGAATTCCTCAATTTTATTATATTTTCTGATAAATATACATGTACTTATGCTGTGTAGAAAGTTTGAGCAGATTCCGATCAAGTTTGGATTTTCTATGATTTTTTAAAGTTGCTCTAAAATCAGACAAAAGTCCCTGTACTATAGTACAGGGATTTTTGTCAAATTTCACAAAAATTGACAAGTTGAGAATTCCTCAATTTTATTACATTTCCTGATGCATATACATGTACTTATGCTATGTAGAGAGATTGAGCTGATTCCGATCAAGTTTGGATTTTTATGATTTTTTAAAGTTGCTCCGAAATTGGACAAAAGTCCCTGTACTATAATCTACAGTACAGGGACTTTGGACAAAAATCAAAGGGAGAGAATTCTCCATTTTAAAGATACACGTAAATTATTATTAATATTATTATTATTATTATTATCATTATCATTACTTGCTATTGCTCTCAGTTGTTGAGATACGACTGATTCAGTTTGTCCTGACTCTCTCTCCTCCAGTTTCTCTCCGATACAAGCGATGACACTGAGACCAGAGGACAAAGCATAACCAACCTTAGTTGATATCAACTAACAATGATAATAACAATAACAATAATAATAATAATAATAATAATAACAATAATTAATAATAATAATAATTAAAAATAATAACAGCCGTTTCTGTGCTCCGCACCATCAGTGGTCATCTAGCCTCTCGCCGGGGGCTAGATCAGCTGGAGGTGTCCCTACATCTTTTCCAGAGGCTTTCGGTTGCACTGTGGCGTGCTAATGCTCACATGTGGTTGAGCCGCTCCCCTATCCTTCCACCCGATGTGGATGGGCAGGTCTGACTCTTTCTTCTTTCCTTATTATTAGCTTTTTTAAATACATGTATAGTTTCCTTGTTTTATTTTTATTTTATTTTTTCCTCATAGGGCCTTCCCTCTCCTTTCCCTTTTTTTTGTTTTTCTCTATTATTAGCTCTAATTAGTTCTTGTTTTTGGGTTTATTTTACAATAATAATAATAATAATAATAATAATAATAATAATAAATAAATAAATAAATAATAATAATAATAACTTCATCAGTTTCTCCAAAGACGTTCCTCCTCTCAGAGTGTCCCAGTATCACCCAATGAATACCAACATCAGTCAACATCTGGGGACTGTTGATTAATAATAATAATAATAATAAATTATTAAACTATTTAACTTTAGACTAGCAAAAATGTATTTCAAGTGTCTCACTATTATTATTATCATTAATTATTATCATTATTAATTAATTAATTATTATTCATGACCTTATTTCTCCAGTAAAAGCTCCTTTCTCACATTTATAACAATTCTGTCCAGCCACGCCCACACCAGCAGGAACACGGTCTTTAACAAACTGCAAGTATACACTAGGAGGAGCCACAACCACCTCTGGGGACAAGAAGAACAGTTACATGTACCGCACCATGTAATGGAAACACTACCCCCACAACACATGTGTACATGTACATGTAAAAAATAACTTCATTATAATCTAATTATTATTTTATTATTATTATTATCATCATTATTATTATTAGTACCAGTATTTGGTGAGAGTGGTCCAGTTTTCAAGTATCCAATGATATCTTCAATACTGTTCTTGTTTCCGTTCATTTTCCAGTTTCCTCCAACAAAGAATTTCCTCTCGGACGCCATTTTGAAATAACACACCCACGTTTGATGGGCGTAGCTCAAAAGGTGGACCTGGTGGGTGGGGCTTGAGTAAGATCTAATCTCTAAAGCTTTGTTTTTCTCTTTAAGTTTAAAATGTAAGAAGTCTCAGTTAATGTGATGTTAGTGTATTGTTGTATTGTTGCTAGGGAGGAGGACAGTACAGGAGAGAATGAGAGACTGTTAGCAGCTCAAGAAAAAGTGAAAAAAGTAAATAATAATAAAGGAGTAGATTATATATACTCCATTTTATATATAATGCATAGACCTTCATACAGTGTATGGTAATGTGTATTTTATTTAATTATTTTTGTTGTTCCAAAGGTTAATGAGATAACTCGTGATAATATTTCAAAGTTAATGGACAGGGGAGACAATTTAAACGACTTACAAGCAAGAACAGGTAAACAACAACAACAATGATATAGACCTCTCGAGGTGAGAATGAACTATGTCACAAGAGTAAATACGGCAGTGGGTGTGGTGGAGAAGGAAATAAATTCCATGGACAGCAACTTTCTATGGTGAACCAATGAGCAAAAGCAGAAAGCAAGCTATAGTAAAGAATCTGCTGCACATTGCATCAAATCTGTTTTTTGAGATGCTTGGTAGCACCCATTCTTTCTTCCAACCAACTTTTGTAGCTCGAAAGAGTCCCAGACCTCCTAGACAAATCATTTTTATAGTTTACTCCATTCCTTCTTCATTGAATCTTGCCGTCCAAAATTGCAGCCAATTATTATGTGTAGGTGGATACCGTATCTTAAAATAATGATATTCATACACCTAGTCATTCACAGCTCCAGAGGTCTATTATTATTATTATTATTATTGTTTTTGTTATTGTTTTTAGAGTCGTTGAGTGATCATGCTGTTAATTTTAGTTTCACTGCTCGAAGGTTGAAGAGGAAAGTTTGTTGGAAGAATGTTAAGCTTTGGTTTGTTCTCTTGTTCATATTAATGGTGATACTAGCAGTACTGATCAGTGAGTAATGCCATTGGATAATGTACTAGTATGAACACACTCTCTCTCTCTCTTTTAGTTGCATTAGTGGCTGCTGTCCAGAAAAATAAAAATAAGAACTGATTTATTATTATTGTTGTCATGTTAATTACTGTGACTTTTATAATAAATGATTATAATTATTACTAACTGATGCGTGGGTGGTTCTATCACTTCATTTGCGTGGGAGGCAAAGTTTTGAGCCCTTCTCTTTTCCTCTTGTTAGCAGTTTTCATCTGTCTCCAAGCGATCTCCAATGACTTCTGTTCCTTCTCCTCCTGAGCTGGAAAGTGAATGTCTGGTTCTTTATTTCTTATTTTAAAAGCACTCATTACATCATTAGTTAATGATCTTGTTGAGGTACTTCAGTTACTTAGGAGACATGGTTATTCAGGAGTCAAATGTTTTGATCTTGGTCTTTATCTTGGTCTATCTCCTACTACACTGGATGTCATCATGCTAAATCATAAAGGAGATATTGAGAGCTGCCTTCGTGAGTGTCTCGCTAAATGGTTAGAGAAAGCTGATAAAGTACAGGAGACTAAAGGTGGTCCTAGTATCTATTCATTGGTATCAGCATTGAGGAAAATAGGAATGAACGGAGTAGCTGATAAAATAGATATGGACAGTGAGTTAAGATACAATTATATATAAATAATTTATTCTGTTTGATGTTTTAGGGCATCCTGCTTGTAAAATTCTAGCCCGTTATACTTCAAAACGATCTCTTGTGTCTGCTCTATCTCAGTTGGTTATAGTTTTGTATGCAGCAGAACTGATAAAAGAGATGACCCTCCCAGCCAAAAAAAAAGGAAGAGCACTGCTTATTCAAATAAAAGAAGCTGTTTGTAAAGACTTAAACAAACTTGAATCATTTGCTAAAATTTTAAGTGGCAACGCAACCACTGCTGAGATAGGAAATACTATTATGAAAGCCTACAGTGAGTACATGTAGCTGTGAAAAGTATTTGAAAATAATTATCTTTATCATTGTTTCATAGGAGAACTTGATCATTTAATTGAAGGCAATGGTAAGATATTAGCCACTTTTAATTTAAATACGTGCATGTAGTCTCATAATGATTTCTATTTTATAGTATTAGAGGAAGGCGGGTTGAAAATTTATCTTCCTACAAGTGTTACTAAAGAGTTTAAGATGCTGCGATTGAAGTTAGGGCAAACACTTTTCAAAGTTGGATCAATCATGATGAGAAACCCTCAGGCTCCACATATTGATAATATCAAATATGTACTGGGTGCATATGACAAAGCATTAAGGCCTCAGTTAGCCCAGTGTAAAGATGTCCATGAAATTCTACAATTAGCTGGAGATAACAGTTCACTTGATGACATTAGTTTGCTGGAGTTTTTCATTGATGAGTTTAATATAGAGGAGGCAAAGGTAGTCATTCAGGAATATAAAGAAGCTATTGAAGTGTTAAAGGAAAATAAACTTAGTCAATGTTTAAATGAGCAATTTTCAAGAGCTTCACCATTTGAATATGAAAGAATCACCATTGTCATTGATAAAGATGCTAATGAAGTAATACTGAGAGATGTCAGGAGATTGTCATCAGCTGTATTTGAGGATTTATTAAAGCACGTTAAATTGAATG
>NW_003546358.1:230659-239854 GCF_000090795.2 Amphimedon queenslandica | reverse complement strand
ATGACTTCCTTCACTCCTTCAAACTGCGCATGCGCAGTTGCTGACAGCCACAGTAAGCATGCGCATGGCTACTATACACTGTTCCTTTAAAGAAAGGAAGCCAGTGTACTGCATACATAAATTTTTATGGATGTTGAACTTTGAGCAAAAATTGAAATTTTAATTGCATTCCTTTCAGTGTTATCACTAGTCTCGCATAGCCAGACTCTAATTTACCGAATAAGAGTCTGGTGCCAGTCTGCAATAGACTCAAAAACCTCAGTGAATCCAGTTAGCAGACCAATAAACATAATACCTGCTTCTAAGTCAGCTACAGCATAGATATGGCAACAGGTAGGAAAAGCTACTCCTCTACTTCATATCGCTAAACCTTACTTTTCTAGTAAAGGCAAAGGTACTTGCATGCTCGTATTGTTTGTTTGTAAAGTGTATGCAGACTCTTATTTATCTATAAAATGTGATACTTGAAGAAGTTTAAGTCCATTACTATGATTAAAGTGTCACGTAGCTTAATTGAAGCAAGCTGGCATGAGTGTTATTGAAGCTTACGTTTCTTTATTTTACTTTGTTATTTTTTATTGTTATACATAGATGAATTTCAGTCTTGTGTTTTTATTTAAGGATGCTGGAGCTGTAAGGTAAGGTGGGGAACAAAATTGAATTATTTGGCTCAAACTTGGCAATGGAAGGTCTTGAGACTCTAAGGTTTCACATATCATAAAGCCGACACTACCAAACAATTCCAAGTTTAATTTCTTTCTTGCAAAGTATTTGAAGCCAACAACTGTTTAGTCACATAAAATAAGTCAGGAATTGTAGTATGGTGAATATTTCCCTCTTTAAGTACCTTTTCCAATCTCATTGATTTTAGACAAGTAATACGATAGGAATCTATTGTGTTTGGCTTCCCTTTTGTAATATGTAGGTGACTATACTTAAAGCCCAACTATAATTGTAACTATACTAAGTATGTTTACCTTTTCAGCATTAAAAGGAAGACTTACATGTAAATTGACATAACCTTTTTCTTTAGATGTGAAAGTAGAGTGCCGAATTTGTGTCAAAGGGTACGAAGATATTGTTATTGCCAGAAAGAGTGTCCGGGGACAGTATATTTCTTTTTTTTGTTATTGAATTAAAGCCTCTCATTTATAGTGACATTAATCTTTCATCATTAATATAGGCTGTACTAATTAAGATCTAATTTACCTGACAGTATGAAGCAAGCAGTTACAGGAGATGATGGGTACTATCATCTACTATGATACATTGTTCAAAGTACATGTACAAGCGTACACAGACCTTATACAGTCATGAAATGCTGTTGATCCCAACAGGTGTACCTTTAGTTTGTGTATAATTGTATAGGAAGTATAATTATGTAAGGAACATATCAATTCAGTTAGGTCATAACTAGACACTAGAGTACTAAGAGTAGTGTCCATTGTAATTCTCTTGGTTGAAGTCATTGCTAAATTGTTGTAATAGATATATGGACTGCAATTCCTGTTTATTATTATATATTATATTTTCTAGATGTGTCCTTGATGTCCTGCATCTGATTGAGCTAATGTTACTATTATTATGTGAAAGAAGGAAAGCTCTACCAAAGAACCTCTAGCCATTAGCATCGAGGCAGATTGAGTGCTTCCCTGGAGATGCTTCCAACAGACATGTCATTGAAGCTATTCTTGCTGGAAACAGAGAATTTTTGAAGCTATGGACAGTGGTACGTGCATTACAGTGATAAGCACATGCCCTATTGCTCTTTAAAATTCTATGATTAACAATGCATTGATAGTTATTAATGATTTAGGTAATGATATTAATCATATGGATGATGTTGGTAAAACTCTATTGAATTGGGCATCAGCATTTGTTACACTTCAAATGGTAAGAATGAGTCACTGGCTTATAGCTCATGTATAATGATTAATGTTATTTGTAATATTGTACATGTAGGTTGAATATTTGCTGGAGAATGGTGCTTATGTTAATCGTGGCTTAAAGTCATCATCTTTACATTATGCTACTTGTTTCTGTCGTCCTAGCATTGCTAAGGTACAGTGTATGGTCATTCTCTCACTGTTAGATCTAAAGAGAGCTCAGTCTCTCATTTGGTCTCTTGAAATATCCCATTTTTCTATTATATTTAGCCTATATGCATGTACATGTACATGTACACTCTAAAAAATAAAGTGTTATTTTCACACCATATAGGGTGTGTTTCTCTTGTCTCATATAGCACACCACTTATGGTGTGCAATATACTCTATATTGCTGTAGGTGTTGCAAGCACACAGCTACAAGGTGTGGTAACAACCTTTTATCAAAAAATGAGATTATATGAATGAAACATCAAATAACAGTCACTTTGCATCAAAATGTCCAACAATTAATGATACACAAGGAGCAACTTTCTTTGGCTTGATCTTCAGTAGCATGATCTCCAAAAAAGTGAAGAAATTGATCAGACCTTGAGGATAACAAACATTATATACATAATAGGCAGAGAGGAGGTTGATCAAAATTGAAGTAGCTTCTACTTCCCTGACAACAACTTTATCTACAATAAGAAAGAATTGTTCAGGCTTGTTCATGGAACCAAGAATGATGATGAATGGATGCTTATTTCTAGAATCTGCAGCAACTTTTTCAACATCCAAAGCTCCCTACATGTATTTGTAAAAGAACATTATTATAAATTGTTTTGGATGCTTAAATGTTATGTTAATGTCAACTCCATTTTAATTTTACTTTACATGCAACATAATAAAATCAAAGCTTTATGATGGTATTACATGTAGTCAGTGCTTGTATACAAATTACTAACCTCAGAGAAAAGTAGTAGAAGAGAAGGGTTCACTTTAGCCTGAGCATCAGGAAGAAGGTACACAAGAAAATACAAAGCAATTAATAGTTTAGACTCCACTGAAGTATCTATAGAAGTATTAATTAATGTCAAAATTCATAAAATGGATACCTTTTTGGCATAAATCATGATAAACAGAGTTAAAGAGCTTTCTCCCTTTTGATTCAATTGCTGCTAGCGAAAAAATTTTAGGAATAAATGAAGAAAAACTGGATGCAAAATAATCTTCTATAGTGATGTCTTTCTCAAGATGAATAGATGACCCAACCAACAGAGTGAAGTCATTAATAAGCTAAAAAAACTCATCATTTATTAATAATAATAAATTAATACTCACATGTTCTGTCTGTAGAAATGGATATTTTTCAAATATTGTCTTGACATCACAGGGGCAATTGAGAATATCAGCCCTTCTCATTGCAAATGTTATGCGCATTAGTTCAGTCACAATCTGCTGGTTTGGGTGGGATTTTGAATATTGTGACTTCAACACTCGATTGTGTCTCTCAAAGGAATGCTCATCTTCACCTAAAGGGACTGGTGGAGCTTTTAAAGAATCAATTGAGCCAGGTGATCTTCCTCCTTTCAGTGCCTTTGATGAAGTACTTCCTTTCTCTTTTGGAGTGCGTAGTATTGGAGGACGTCTTATCTGCATCATTCTCTCTTTGAGCAGCTCAATTAAAGCACCCTATGTAATTCAAACATTGTTATTATTATTGGCATTAGGTATCATTATCATCTTCATCATTAATAATTATATTTATTTTTATTATACTAAAAAATAACCAAAATAAAACAACAAACATAATACGTAATTATCATGATACATGACCTTTAAGTACCTTAAATTATCAAAATAACATTGGAAAATTAATAACAATAAAATCCACAAAAATAAGAATATAAAAACAGCCAAATGTTACAAAATTATAATTTGAGAAACATAATTATTTATCAGAAAATGTAATAAAAATTGGGAGCAATTTTGGAGTCTTTTTCAGGAAAAAAAAAGCAAAGCTACAGTCCATGGTATTTTTCAAAAATTGTCTGATTTTCAAAATTAGGAGTAACAAAACTGCACCCATTTATACATACCGCACCATTTATACCAAAAATGCACCCATTTATACATACCGGTATACATGCCTTGAATTTCGAATAGAAAACATGCATCAGCATCAATTGTTAGGAATTACAGTACTGTACATAAAGTAGCTTACTTGTGAAAGAAAAAATGTAGGGTAGTTCTTCATGATCTCCTTTGATACATTGATAAAATCAGCTTCGGATGGATAAGCTTTAATTTGATAAATAGAGTGAGCCACGCTAGAGAGAAGACTATTTCGAGCTAAGCGATCAACTTCACCAGAGCTTACAGCTGCATCTACTCGTGGTGTAACACGTTTAGGAAGAGGAAATGGGTCGGGCAATAAAACATCTTTATCCTTTTGTACCTTAAACTTAGCAACACTTGGTTCAACTTTCACGACAGGCATACTATCATTATTTTCTTCAGACTTTTCAATCTCCTCTATAGAGCTATCATCAGAATCCCCTAGCACTAATTTTCTACATTTCTTCTTTATGCCCCTTGATATTTCTTCATTATCTTCAAAATCATCCAAAATTGATTTACTTCTGGAACTTTTATGCTTGCAGCTACTTAAAGGGGTTTGTTTACCATTCTCAACACTGCAGTCAATAGTCAAGTCACCCTGCAGGCTGACATGAGTGCTGTTTGAGGTGCTGTCCGTATCGCGTGACGATGAAGCTTGATCACTAGATGGTGTCAAAGGTGATACCACAGACAGCGAGCTGTTAGTACTTGGATCTTCCAATAAAGGGGAGACAACAGCCTTTAGTTTTTTTCTATTCTCTACCAATTCAAAAGGCTCCATATCGACATATTCTCCCCAATCATTGTCATATCGCTGAAACGTAACACAGAGTTTCACGTTCTTCTGAAATGAAAAAGAACTTCTAAATGAGTCTTCCAGGAATTCAAGATCAGTTCTGTGAGAAGGTTTGTTGTGAGGTATCCGTAAAACTTTGTTGCGATCGAGGTAAGACACCAGGACTACCTTCGCCATTTTCTCAAATGAGGCCACGAGGTGTAAAATAGGTGCACGTGATCATCATATTGATCACCATGGTGATAACTGTTAGGGTTAGGCCACACACAACTAAAATGGAGAGTAGAGAGCATTTTCAGTGTACTAGGTGTAAAGAATTTGCTTCTAAAAACTACCTGTCTGTTCTTCGTCACATTGGATTAGTACATGCATTTAAAGCAGATTTTGAGGTTACGTGTGGTTTAGAGGGCTGCTCTAGAAGTTTTAAGAAGTACAGATCCTATAGGAGGCACATTTTACGTCACCACAAGCATATCATTCATCAGCAGTCATTTTTGCAAGCAAAAGACTTGTCAAACAGCGGTGATGTTGCAGTTGAAACATCTTCAACAATTTCAGGTAGTGTTGAAGATCTCAGTGGCCCTCTTGATGAATCCACAACATCTACTATTTCTGTGCCACTTTACCATGATACTATTAGTAAGCACAAAGCAGCTTTGTTCCTGTTGAAGGCAAGGGAGTGTTTGAAAATATCTCAAACAGCACTTGATGAGCTTGTTGATGACATTCAGTTGATATCTCAAACTGAATTGGAATCAGTAAGGGAAAAAATTCAGACCAGTTTTCTTCAGGAAAATGTATACCAATTAACGTGCTACATTTAGTTAATTCTATATTTGCTCAATCACAGTCTAAATCTCTTTTCAGTGGGTTGCACTCAGCTTTTTTACAGAATAAGTTTTTTGTTGATCATCTTGGATTAGTGGTAAGAAAACAATAAACTGATAATAATTTTCAATTTCATAGGAGCCTACAGAACAAATACTGGGACATAAATTTGCTTTGGGAAAGAATGGATCTTTAAAGCGTCAAAATGAAGTAGCTTATGACATCCCTTTTTTTCAGTCTTTGCAACAACTTTTGACAATGATGTCTGCTATTACTCAGGTACATTTAATATTCATACTAATTAATGTGGTATTTTTATTTTATTGTATAGAGTAATCAGAGATCTGATGGACTTCTCTCAGACATCTGTGATGGTGAACGCTTCAAAACTCACCCTTTATTTTCACGTGATGATATTAATTCATTGCAAATTTTGTTGTACTATGATGATTTGGAAGTGTGTAACCCTCTGTCCTCACCAACAAAGAAACACAAATTAGGTAATTAGTAAAATTTTACAGTTGAAATATTTTTGTCACAGCTATATTCTACTATACCTTAGGCAATATTCATCCAAAATACCGTTCAAAAATGACTTCTATTCAGTTAGTAACCATTACTAAGTCCTCTAATTTGATAAAGTATGGATTAAACAAAGTTCTGGAACAGTTTATGAATGATATACGAAAACTTGAAGAGGTACATGTATTATTTACATTTTTTAAATTCTTATGAATGATGGTTTTCTAGGGTATCTTTCTAACAGTAGCTGGAGAAATGAAGAAATATTATGGTACAATTTTGCTGATGTCAGTCTACTGATAATCTTGCTGCACATTTTGTTGGAGGTTATAAGTCATTGTCCAGTGCCTTTAGAAAGTGTCGGTTTTGTCTTGCTGTTCGTGAAGACATGAACAATAAAGTAAAAACTTTATTAAATTGTATTTTTATGATTATTATAGTTCATTGCTACAGACTTTGTAGAGCGTGACCGGCAAACTCATGCTTATCACTGTTCACTTCTTTTGGGATCAAATTATAATCATGTAGCAACAACATATGGCCTTACGGAAGACTCCATTTTGAATAGTTCAAAGTACTTTCATGTCACAGAAGGCCTTTGTCCAGACATCATGCACGACATTTTGGAGGGTTCTCTCCAGTATGTGGTAAAGGAGCTTTTGAAGTACTTCATTACTGTAGGGATTGTATCGCTGGAGCAAATTAACAGTAGAATTGATTTTTTTAAATATGCTTCTTGTGACAGTAAAAACAAACCTGCACCTATTTCCTCTAACATTCTTACTTCTTCAGATCACTCCCTTAAGCAAACAGGTATTTAAGTATATTTTATTTCTTTATCAAGTAAATTAATTTCTATAAGTTACATGTACATGGGATTGAAGCCATACAATGTTACTTTGTTACTGATTTTTTCAATTATGTAAGTAAACGTAATAAAGGTAAAAATTTTGTAGAAAGAATTATGATTGTATATACAGTATACATGTAGTAATAAAGTATTACAGTTCATTTGTCATAGAAATTTGGAACTTTAATTTTTGTATCCATTATTAGTATGATATGGGCTATGTTTATTACTTTTGCTAGTGTCTCATCCAGAAAAACAATGATAATATATCATCTATTTTTATTATAATATAATATTTAATAAATATAATATTCTGTTCATTATAATAGCAAGTCAACTTTGGTGTTTGGCAAGACTCCTTCCTTTGATAATTCATGATCTGGTACCAATGAATGAAAGTCACTGGGACAACTTTCTTCTTTTACTCTCTGCTACAGACTATGTGTTTGCTCCAACACTCACAAACGGAAAGGCGTCTTACCTAGCACATGTAATTGAAGATCATTTACTTCAGTTCAAAGAACTGTATCCAACCAGTCCCATCATACCTAAGCAGCATTACCTTATTCATATTCCTCAGTGGATTGTTAGGTTATTATTTTGTTGTTATGATTATAATAATTTTAAAATTCTTAATACTTGTAGGTATGGGCCACCAATACGTTATTGGTGTATGAGGTATGAAGGCAAGCACAGTTTTTTTAAGGATTTGTCAAGGCGCATCAAAAACTTTAAGAATGTACCAAAGAGCTTAGCACAGAGACACCAAATGTGGATTTGTTATTATTGCCATTCTAATTCTAATTTTATAACAACTGGTCCAAGTAAGTTAGATTACAGAATGAATTATTCTTTTTGAGACACAACATGTACATGTACATATAGGTTCACCTATAACTATATCAAACTGGGAGTATGGCCATCATTTTAAAACATTCTTGCCATCTACGACTGATATTTCTCAAGTTTATAGGTAAGAATGAAGTGATTCACAGAATGCATCTTGTGTGTGCAGTATTTTGAACATAAGCATAATGTTCATTGGTCATTATGATCTTATTACCAATCAAAACAAAAATTATCCCTTAAAAATTCAGTACTTATAATGGTGAAATTATTGCTTATTATACCCATCTACGCAAGTGTGGCGAGTCTATAAATATCTTGTCTATAATGACAATGAATACATTGTTGTTAAGCATGCATGATTACTAAAATTGATTAGAATCATAATCTATCACAATCCTCATTGCCTATTAATTCTTAATTTTAGAACACCTTGGATAGAGATGGGATACCAATACAAAATTGGAGACATTGTTGTACTATCATCTGATCTTCTTCCATGCTTTGGTTTGATTAAAGACATTGTTATTTACGATAGTATTTATTATTTTACATGTAATGTATTGGAAACAGAGTGTTTTTGCCATCACAATCACTCATATGAAGTTACTTATCAATTTCCTTCTGTCACATCATTTTGTAACATTGATGACTTATATGATTATCATCCTCTTGGCTTATATGAATGCAATTCAAAATTTTTTGTACCTTTAAAATATCATATTATTGAGTCTTTGAGTTAATAATGATCGATTAATAATTTAAGAGTCAACTCTAAATTGAGCGTGGAAAGCACACCCAATACAAAAGTGTGCTGACACACTGCAGGTGTGTTATCTCCAAAGTGTGTTCATAACACTAATTTTTTTACAGTGTACTAACTTATTTCAGGGAAAAAATTTTTTGGGTGCAGTTACCCTTTAAATTATTCAAATATATTATCCACTCTAAAGAGATGGATTTTATTAATGGTATCTTCACTTAATACTTAAAGCAAGAGTGAGATTTTACTTCTGGGCCCACCATCCATCCCCAATCTCCATTCCAATACTATGAATAGAGTCAAGAGTTACATATTATAATATAATATCGACCACAACACTTTTGTGGTTTTAATTTGTATTAGTATATTTTCTCTTGACTATCCCAGAAGACACATCATCATTTATAATCTATGGTTCCTTAGTCTATCCATTTCATCATTTGTGACCCAATATGAGAAAACCAGGCTATCTGCGAGAATTATCAATTAGAGATATGGCTTCTCAAAGTTGTGACAGTGGTACCTTATCAAAACTGAGATTATATCACAAATGTATTCTATAAAGAATTTCCTTTCATTTGATACCAAGTTTGACCATAAA
>NW_003546358.1:225962-230649 GCF_000090795.2 Amphimedon queenslandica | reverse complement strand
TAATGTGGCTTGTGAAATACATGCTACACCAGCTTCTTCAGCTTCTGTGGAGAGGGTATTCTCTTTTAGTGGGGAAGTGACAAAAGGAAAGTGAAACAGGTTAAATGACTATAATTTAGAAAGAGAAGTTCTACTTCAAAAGAACAAGGAATACATTTAGCCTATAGTCTTGTGACAAGATTAATGTAACTTCACATATCTTGCACCATTTATTAGAATATTAAAAACACATTATTACTATAAATTATTAATAATTATTATGCTTATCAGAGAGAGAGAGACTGGAACTAGTACGAACCATACTAGTATATGTGTACTGGAACTAGTACTGTACTGTAACTATTAATGTTAAGGGTACTGGAACTAGTACTGTACTGTAACTATTGATGTTAAGGGTACTGGAACTAGTACTGTACTATAATTATGAATGGTGAGGGGTACTGGAACTAGTACTGTACTGTAATTATGAATGGTAATGGGTACTGGAACTAGTACTGTACTGTAAGTATTAATGGTATGGGGTACCGGAACTATATTGTACCATTTGGTACTGGAACAACACTACAGTATTGCCCACCACTAATTATTAGTAGTTAATTAATCAAGGGATTGAAGTGGGACTACTAGTAACTAGTACTAGCTAACTAGAACTACACTGTAAAAGTACAAGTGGTCACTGTACACTTAGTACTTGATACACTTTGAGTGTATCAATTTTAAAGTGTACCACAAACACTTCATTAATTCTCAGAGTACTATGCACACCCAATTATGATCATGATTGTAATGTTATATAACATGATATTTTAGTGAAACAAAATTGGACATGCCTTTAGTATACATTGAAAGTACATTATGATCAACCAAGTCTGATTGCTTTACAAGAGTGAACGATGGAGAAGAACTATTACAAACTTCATAGCAATGAAAGTGAGAATTAAAGCAGATTGTTTCAATAATCTCGCACACAAGAAAGTAATTATCCCCATTGTAAACTATTATATCAGTGACAACCCCAAATATTGGGTAAAAATCAATTGAAAGTAGAACCACCGAACCACACCTATATCGAGTTTCCAAAACTTCTATCCAATTTGATCTATCAAATAATAATGTAATCTATATGAGAATCAATCAGTAAGCAATAAAATTTACTGTGAGACTTGATGATTACTCATCTCAGAAAATTCGTCACTTAATTGTGAGTAATAATTAAGGTTTCTCACATCAACAGATATTGCTAAATAAATAAATGTGTTTTTACAGTTTATGCATCAAGCAGCATACTTACAAGGACCAGTTAAAATTTTCTTTACTAAAAAACTTTCCACAGAATTTAAATAGAGACATGAAAGCCTTTGATGATGATGAGCAAGTGTATGAAGAATATTTTTGAAACACCGAGATCGTTGAGCTAGCTCTTTAAAGTAGTGATGCTTGCTTTCATACCTCATGCACCAAAACCGAATTAATGGTCCACATCTAAAAATACAATCATTATGTCAATAATTAAAATTGCAATTTGGCTTGCCTGCTAATCCATTGAGGGTAGTGTAACATATAATGTAGCTTTGGTGTAATGTTGCATGAAGGGTAATGTTCAGAAAATGATGAATGATGATCTTCTATGAGGACAGCTAAGTAGGCAATGTCATCTTGTGATAGTTTCGGTGCAAAAAGTAGATCCATGATACTTAACAGTCGGAGGTAGTTTATCCACCTTAGATCATCTTTAGGAATTCTATCACCAATCATTAATGGCAAAAGACGACATAAACACCACATTTGAGCAGCTACAATTTTAAAATTTTATCTCAATTATTTTATTATTTATATTTTTACCTTTTTGTTTCATAGAGTGATCAGATGATCTAATTGTTGTATGTGGAATTGGTGTAGGTTTATTTCGAGCATCAATTGGTGAATAAGGGAATGTACTGAGTTGGTCATTTAATTCATCAAGGGTGATAATATTTTCATTTATTAAATATTTGACCAGCTCTTTCATCATGTAAGGGGCACATCCTTCCAGAATATCGTGCATGATATCAGGCACAAGACCATCCACAACATGAAAATAGTTTGAATTATTTAAAATAGAGTTTCTTAAAACTCCATAAGTTGTAGATGCGTGATTACGAAGGGCACCACTAAGGAAAGAACAGTGATACTGGTAAGTTTCACGAGTACGCAAAACAAAAGAGCCTTCAACAAACTGTAATACATGTATAAAAATTAAATTATACAAAATAATATTTACATTCGCTTGTGCTTCATGAACAGTTGACATACAGTGTCTGCACAGCCGGAGGGCACCAGAGGGTGACTTAAAGCCACCAAGTAAGTGTGATGACAGGTTGTCACCTGAAACAAGAGATATTGTACCTCTGAGAAGTACTTCTTGTCCATTCATTTCAATAGCAATGCCTTCCTAATATTTAAAGTTAATAATAAATAATATTAAACAAAATTATTCAATCTTACTTCTTCTAAAGTTTTAATGTCATTCATAAAGGGTTCTAAAATAGCATCAACACCAAATTTGTTTATTGAAGATGTTTTTACGATTGCCAAAAGTTGTATGGATGATAGCTGTGAACGCAGGTGAGGGCTCAAATTGCCAAGAGAATAGTAAAAGATACCTATTTGTACAAACCTCAATTTAGTATACTCAAAATAAAGAAACATACCAATTTTATGCAGTTTAACTTTAGTCCCTAAAGGGTTACAAATTTCCAAGTCATCATAGTACAGCATCACCTGCAAAAATCTCTTGTCCTGAGAAAACAAAGGGTGATTCTTGAAGTCGGATCCATCGCAATAATCTCCTAAAAGTTTATCAGTCCTGCAATGACTGTACATAACCTATTATGATTACAATCAATGACCATCTATCTTAATGCATTGCACTTAATTTACCTCTTTTAGGATTATTGGTTGCTTTAATAGAACTTTAAGTGACTTTAGCAATGGAATGTGATACACATAAATAGGTGCAAAAGTCAAATAAGGCCTGGAGATGTGGTGTTTAAGACTTGTCCTTCTGCCAAGTACCCTTCTTTCAGGTTCCTGTAACAACAATTGATAAAACATTACAAATTGTATAGTTTTAAGGAAAAAAGCTAACCAAAAAATTCATGTGATTTTTCAGTGTAGAACTGTTCTTGCAAATATTTTGAATCTAATTGTCTAAATGGATGGGTTATGAAAGGATCAGAGAAAACTTCAAGTAGGCCACTAATACTTCCAAGATTCAAACCATTAGTCTGTAAAACTTGTGAAACATTTGTTTGAAGACGAGAGACTATCTGTTGCATCAGAAAAGATACATCATCGACTAGACCATCAATAGCAGTCTGAGATACCTTCCTCACTTCCTTTAACTTTAGTAGAAATGTTGCTATTTGACGAAGGTGAACTGACTGCTGTGAAACTTCAGAAGAATTAGCACCATTTCCAGTGATGATGACGTCACAATTTTCAGGTACTTCTTCATCGTCATCAACTGTTATAAAATCATTACTATCACCTTCGATTGCAGCAACATTAGAATTTACCACAGAATTATCAGCTACATCAGACCTAGAAGGACATATATCCAAACTTTCCCTGTGCTTCCTATAGACATGTTTTTTGAAAGAATAAAAATTAGAGTAAGATCTTGAGCATCCCTGAATACCACAAATAACATGAAAACAAGGATCAAAAGCATGTGTTGCTGCCATGTGCTTGAGAACACCTTTCAGAGATGGGTATGCAGCTTTACAGCAAATCCAGCACAAACATCTTCGTAGGGTTTCCATTACTTTACTAACTAGCCACGCCTAACTCCTCCCAAATTAATAATTAACCTCCGCCTATCACGAGCACGTGGTCGGTTCATGATGAAGGCTGTGATGCTGTCATACCTTGAGAGGAACAAAGTAGTGAAAATACCTGATATTTACGAAGGAAGGGAGTTGGAATTTCTCGAGGAAGAGTTTAGGAAATTGTTTTCGTATCAAGGAAACTTGTCTATCTGTATTTCTTTTCATAAGTATGACCCTGGTTGGGAGGACTTTGTAGAGTTGGAAAAGGGAGAAGCTACTATAGAAAACAGAGATAAACTCAAAGTTGTTGTCGTACCACATATTGTAACTCCCCAACAAAGTGCTACGTCATCTGTTATTGTTGATCATGACACTCCCCAAAGAAATGCCTCGTCTACTCCATCAAGCTCTAATAAGTACCCTCCAAGAGTAATCGTTGATGATGAATCTCCACATGTCCAGCAATGAGTGGACGCGGATTAGTATACTGAGCAATTATCTCCGTATACTAGTGGTTGACTTTATACAGGGCAGGAATGGACATTTCCATTTACTAGGCTATATCTTTCTTCAGAATAAGTCTCATCAATTTGCGCACTTCAGTAGCTGTTCTCCATAATTATACCTGTGTTCCTGCTAAATATGACAGCACTTGGAGTAACTTTGTGTGGAACATTTGCAGATTAAAGATGAGGCAGTCAGTGCCGCCATTTTGTCATTCCTTTATGTATGTATGATAATTTTTTACTTTTTGAATCGTTATATCTAAATTTCAAACAATTTTTGACAAATTGCGCACTTATTTTGTGAAAGTACAACATTTTTACTGCCAAATCATGCAAAAAAGATAAAGAAATTCAAAACTTTGTTCTGTACTT
>NW_003546358.1:223071-225793 GCF_000090795.2 Amphimedon queenslandica | reverse complement strand
TGAGCATAAAAAATCCTCCCCAAATATGCAAGTAGTCACGGAATTGATGGCGTCAACCTTTGTAATGCGACGAAGAGATATAATTGAAAATCCTTGTGATGTTTGTACTTTATTTGTGAAGTACCCATTTCTTGGTAATGTCCAACAGGTAATGGAGCTGTTTGTAAATAATATAATATTGTAATTTAATTTTAGCTTATGCTTGAGATGTGTAGGATAGCAGATGATGATGAATGGAATATAAAAGGAGAAGTGAAGTGGACAGAAATGCAGATAAGGATAATGAAACAGGCTACATTAGAGGCATCACATAACAAGAGATTAAGGGACAAATTAGAGGAATGGGAAACTAGTGATTGTAGGTTTGCATTTAAATCTGTAAGTGTTCTATTGTTTCTTAGGTAACCATTCTCTTTTGTCTGTAATTGCCTTAACTTACTTACTACCAGATAAGACAAGACCAGATAGTGAAAAGATGATATACTTCACAAATGTGAGACATAATGCACAATAATATTTATTTTTTATTTTGTATTATGTAGGGTGCTTCCAATTTGTCATCAATAATATCTGAAAGGAAGCAACCCCAACCATTTGCTCTTGTGACGGGAAATATTCATTCTCCAGAACAAGCCTTCCTTGCTGTGGATTGCAACTTAATTGGAGAAGTTCCTTTGGATGCCATACCTTTATATATTGTGGCAGCTTATTTTGTCTTTAACATATGTTACATCAAAGGCTGTCACAACGTCTTTGCTTTTTTTGAAGCATTACTCTTTCCTGTCACTGGTAGCAGTATGCCATCTACTGTTCAGCATTTTATGGCAGCTCTGAACAATTTGTCATTGTAACTGTCAGTACTTTTTGCATTTTTTTCAGTTATTTACTTTCATTTTGAAATGTGGAATCATTTAATGCTTACAATACAAGTGGTTGTGGTACACTTAAAAGGGTGGCTGGTACACTTAAACAATTGTGTGCAATACACTTAATACAAGAGTATATGATACACCAGATATAGTGTCTGTATTGGGACAAGCGTGATACACTTTATTTGGTGTTCACAGTACACTAAAATTTTTGCAGTGTAGACAGTTCCCATTTTTTTATAAGTATATCCCTGCAATATTCAAACACCCCTCTATCTAAAAACAATATGAGGAATCATCCTTGCTATAGCTACATGGAGATACAATCATGACAAGACACCAAGCCATGCTGCCACAAACACCCACTAAAATTAACACCGTAGTAAATACAAAGCTATCCACTTGGCACTTATCTATAGTGACTTACAACAAAGTATAGACCCTCTCAAAGTGTCCTAAGCAACTGGCCAGAGTACTCACACCTTTTGGGTAGAGAAGGGCGGAGTTTTAAATTAACCCTCATGAAACTGTGCCCAACTTTTTCAAACTATTGGAATTTTCTACTTAACAGATGATTTATTTTTAAAAATTCTTGCAGATTTATAATCAGGATAAAAAGTACAACACATTGATATAAGTAAGTTTTTGTTTTGCTGAACTTCATTTTTCACGTTGCGGACCCTACCTCATTCTTTCAATATTTCCATCTTGAGCAGCAAAATACAACTGTTGGTCCTACAGTATTAACAAGTGAATGAGTGTATTATTAACAGTTATTATAATAGTAATATTAACGAGAGCACTAAAGTGCGTACCCTCGCCACAATATGTATATATGTAACAGTTTTAACAAATTATGAGAAAATAGTGAAAGTTTTGAGACTGAGAATAAGCTACAGCATGTACTAGATTTAGTAAAACTTAGTGAATGTTTTGAGACAGAGATTAATTTGTATTTTTAGACAGAGAAGAAGCTCCAGCATGTTTGCTGCTAGCTGCAGCAATGTAAAGGTGTGGCTGCAATGAAGGTGTGGCTCAATCAAGCCATGCTCCACCCGCACACACAGTAATGGTGGCACATGGCCATAAGTGGTGAAGAAAGCTTTAGTTTTTCTCGACTTTTAAATAGTTTAGCTTACATTTGTTAGGCTCTATTTGTTGCATACAAACTGCTATCTAGTCTCTGGTGTTTAGAGACTCTGGCCGCTACTTCGGGAGAAGAGAGCCTCGTCTAAACTCACAAGGTATGAAAGTTTGGGCTATCATATCTTTAAAACGAAGACAATTGGAGCAATTTCATATTATTTAAAGATGAGGCTTTGTTCTATTGCTTCATTTGTCTTGCTGCTTCTTAGCTTTCACCACGAAAAAGATATATTTGTACCGACTACATTTGGCGATATTGTGAGCTTTCTCTACCTCGGGAAGACGGGTCAAGCCAATTTCTAGACAAAGAATAACTTTTTCTATAGCTAGTTTTGATTATAAGGCTATCCATGATTTCACAAGACAGCAGTGTCAGCTCAAAAGTGGAGATCAAGCGAACACACAGACAAAACGACTGCTTTACCCTCGCTTCACGCCTTCGCGTGGCTCGGGTAATCACTCCTATGTCTCATTATCACATAATCTCATTCAAACACAAAATTCACAGAATATGTAACCAGCGACAATAACCAACCATAAACAACACATAAACAATACATGTACATATAAAAACAACTTTTAATGGAAAAATACACAAACAACTGAGCCATTCATTTACATGTACTTGTATAACATATGAGAGTATTTATTGACGGGCAGAAATTTGGAGAAATTGTCTAAATTGATAGGTTTACTAATTAAATTTT
>NW_003546358.1:185083-223061 GCF_000090795.2 Amphimedon queenslandica | reverse complement strand
TTCCCCCTATAAAGGAATGGATTTAGCTACAGCTATCCTCTAGTGACGTCACGTTTAGCCACACCCACTGACAGGAAGTAACCTGGCAGAAAGGGAAAATGGGCATTTTGAAGGCTCATATCTCAGTGAATAATTTTTTTCAGACAATGGGAGTTGGAACACATCATTAGTATGGTCAGGCAATCATATTAAGCAAATAAAAAAAATATCTCAAAAATGCACTGAAGTTACCCTTTAACATATGTTACATCAAAGGCTGTCACAACGTCTTTGCTTTTTTTGAAGCATTACTCTTTCCTGTCACTGGTGGCAGTATGCCATCTACTGTTCAGCATTTTATGGCAGCTCTGAACAATTTGTCATTGTAACTGTCAGTACTTTTTGCATTTTTTTCAGTTATTTACTTTCATTTTGAAATGTGGAATCATTTAATGCTTACAATACAAGTGGTTGTGGTACACTTAAAAGGGTGGCTGGTACACTTAAACAATTGTGTGCAATACACTTAATACAAGAGTATATGATACACCAGATATAGTGTCTGTATTGGGACAAGCGTGATACACTTTATTTGGTGTTCACAGTACACTAAAATTTTTGCAGTGATATAGGTACTGTAGCTAAAGGGAGTAATGGAAATGGAGAGACTGGGTCAACTACTACTAGGAGAGGTGATATTGAATATGGACACAATATTATTGATATTTTATGTCATTATTTATAGGTACTGTAACTAAAGGGAGTAATGGAAATGGAGAGACTGGGTCAACTGCTACTAGGAGAGGTGATATTGAATATTGACACAATATTATTGATATTTTATGTCATTATTATAGGTACTGTAACTAAAGTGAGTAATGAAAATGGAGAGACTGGGTCAACTGCTACTAGGAGAAGTCATATTGAATATTAACACAATATTATTGATATTTTGTGTCATTATTATAGGTACTGTAACTAAAGGGAGTAATGGAAATGGAGAGACTAGGTCAACTGCTACTAGGAGAGGTGACATTAGCACAATATTATCGATACTTTGTCATTATTATAGGTACTGTAACTAAAGGGAGTAATAATGACGATGGAGAGACTGGGGTAACTGCTACTAGGAGAGGTGATATTGAATATTGACACTGACAATATTATTGATATTTTGTGTCATTATTATAGGTACTGTAACTAAAGGGAGTAATGGAAATGGAGAGACTGGGTCAACTGCTGCTAAGAGAGGTGATATTGAATATTGACACAATATTATTGATATTTTATGTCATTATTATAGGTACTGTAGCTAAAGGGAGTAAGAACAATGAAAAGACTGGGGTAACTGCTACTATAGGAGAGGTGATATTGAATACCAACACAATATTATTGATATTTTGCATCATTATTATAGGTACTGTAACTAAAAGGAGTAATGGAAATGAAGAGACTGGGGTAACTGCTACTAGGAGAGGTGATATTGAATATTAACACAATATTATTGATATTTTTACGTCATTATTATACAGGTACTGTAACTAAAACTATGGACAATCCAGAGACAAGAAAGACTGTTAGGAGAGGTGATATTGAATATTGATGCAACTGGGATCTATTTGTGTAATTATAGGTACTGCAACTGTTGAAAGCATGGAAGAAATAGGGTTTTGCTATTGTGGTAGACCAGAAGAAGGAGACATGGTAGCATGTGATGGCAAATCATGCAAATACACATGGTTCCACATAACTTGTCTCCGGCTTAAAAGTTTGCCTAAAACTAAATACTGGTTTTGTCCTGACTGCAAGGTGCTCCAGCATAATTAATTTACTTTGTTATTATTACTAAGATCTGGATAAAGTATCAATAAATCATGTTATTAATAAAAATAACAATTAATTAATTACCTGCTTGTTATTAATTACCTGCTTGTTAGCCACGCCTACTGTTGCGGACACCTAACAAATTTGGCTTTGTTTGTTACAGTGCAAAAGATTGGGCTGTATTTTATGAAATCTGCAAAAAGGGAGGACCATATAGAGAAGCTTTATCCACTTTCTTAATTTTCTACTGCTGTCTATTCAGGGAATTTATTTCTGTACGAGGATTTTTTGCGTGGGCCGAATATGAGTATTTCCGATTTCGATTTTTGGCAAAAAATTGTAAGAAGACGAAGACTTCTTGTGCTTTGTTTATAACATGTATTAATAGGATTATCATTAAAGTTTGTAAAAATATATAAGACAAGTCTGTAGCAGATAAACTGATCCAGTAATAGTGTCCGAGATTACATGTTATCCGAACATCCGTTAATTACTCTAGCCACGTGCCATGTTTATCTGCAATGCAGATTAATGCTAAGTGCTGACCACACCTATAGTTTATTTTATGGTTAGTGCAATTGCAGTTTACTCAAAATATATTATCCTTTTTTCAAATATCAAGTTGCTTATATATATCTTGATGGGGCAGTACAAGTAACACATTATCCCTCAGGTGAATCTCAGCAGGCGAGTCCACTAACCATGGTGCTTCATTTATTATAGTAATTAAAATTATATTTTAATTTCATTACTCATCAGGGTTTCCTTTCCTTTCTTTAATTTTCCTTTTTAGTTGAAGCCAACTTTATTAAGGAAGAGTACAAATTTATTGGTACTCTACAATACCTCTGGAGACACCTTTTAACCCTGACTTAACTCCATCTATGGTATCAAGGGTTTTTTTGCAATCTGAATGGGCCCCTCTTCTAAATCAACTTCCTGACAATCAAAGATTTTGGGGATTATAGAGAAATCTGTTCTGCTTATGAAATAGGGGCTCCTCCCCACGCTTTTTATAAGCCAAAAGGTTTGTACAACCAGGGCTGCTTTATGAATGGCCTCAGAGGTCGATAAATACATTTCTGATGAGATCAAAGCTGTTACTTTACTTCTTTCTAATTAGTAATTAAGAAACAGTTCGTTTATCAGGGCTTTTCAAGTACCTTTACTTCAAAGAAGGGCCTATGGACAGGATGTTCCAGACAAGATATTACTCCAATGCTCGTTCAAATTTCAAAAGAAATAACTGATCAAAATTAATAGTGAATATGATTGTTAGACATACTCGTCCCATTCGTATAGTCGAATGTGAAGGTTTCAGGGCACTTACTCATTGTCTTGAACCAGATTTTGTCATGGCAAATAGACACTATATCAAATTAATTGTTTTTAGAAAGCACAACGAAGCTAAATCTAACCTTATTATCATAGTCTCATCAGTCAACTCACTCTCTCACACAATGAATATATGGACAAGCAACTTATATACATATAGTTACTGTTCATTTCATCGCTTAGTGGGAAATAAGATGATTTTCATCAGGTACGAGAGAGTTTCCTGGTCATCATACTGGTGCAGCCATATCTGATGCCATTGCAGAAATTTGTTTGGAGTACAATACTGAGAACGAAGTCTCAACTATAGTGCATGATGCAGCATGAAATGTGCTATTGTCACTTCGAATACTTGGAGACTATGCAGATAAGAAACATTTAATACATTACCCACAGACTGCAATTGTGTTCAAGGAAGGGATTGTCTGTGGATGTAATTTATGGCATGTTTAGTGCCAGTTGCAAGTCAGAGTACTAGTATTGCAAATCTTGTCACGTCTAATTAGCTGCTGCAAGTCATTAGTTTACAATACCAATTAAGCATCAATCTTTTCAAATTATGAATAAACAAATCATAGGAGGTAGCTATTTCTCTTTTCAACATTATTAATGGAAGCATAGTTATGACAAGTGGTTACCAGCAAATGCAAAATTGCGGTTTTTTGTTGCAAGGCTTCCATATAGTAGTCTCCCTAGCACTTGAAGATCTCACTCATAATCATTAATATTAAACAGAATAATTTATCAGTGCTAATTAATGAAGCTATAAAATTAATGCAGTGAGTTGCACAACCCTCAACTCACTAGCCACGCCATTAGACAATAGCCTCCTAAGTCTTCAGGAGGTCAGAACCTTAAGTCAATGTCCTGAAAACCTAGCACAAAGCCCAGTATTTAAACACTAACTTGAAATGCACATGACTTCAGGCATAAGGAGTTATTATATTCTATAAAAAAAGTTAATGTGCTAAAGTTATACTACAACAACACCACTAAAACAAAATGTAATGTGAGTAATATAAAACAGTTACAAAATCTCTCTAGATCTACAACAATAAATATAACTTAGATTGCAATAATAATTGACAAAAAAATTAGCTAAAAACATTCACTATGAAAATTTCACTAAGGACAAATGGAGCTACACCACCAGAACTTGGCCCTCTCATTTCACAAGTGTATGCCCCACTCATTGACAAACGAGCTCCACCATTTGACTGCAGTAAAGCTTGACGACCTGTTGGATGCCGTATAACACTAAGTCCAACAATTTGGTCAATATTGACCCATTGAACAGAATAGCCACCACAAGAACAATTTAGAGTACAGCTTACACTGAAATCTGAACCAACTGTAACATTTAGTGATCCACGCACAGGATTAAAGGCAAGTGATTCAGGCTCTATAATAGAAAAGACTAATAATAATGTATTGATTGCCTGTGAAGGCGTACAGCTACTACAATATTAGTAACAAAGTAGTGTTACTAAGTAGGATTCACCCCCAATCAAAATGGCTGCCACAATTTTTTAGCCTTGCAATACACCATTACACGATAAGCAACAGGTGGAATCTTAAAGAGATATAAATAGTCTTTAAAATAGGACACGGTCAGGCTACACCTAATGGGAAAAGATTATGGTTGTGTCTATGGTGGAGATGCCTAAAATCGGCTGTTTAGTCAATGGCAACATAATATTTGGGTAAAATGGATTACGTTTCCTTTTTCGCTCTTAATGATGAAGAACGCTTTAAAGGATGAACAGCAGCTGTGAGACGTAGTCTATTAATACTGTTCCTCAAGAAGTAAAAACAAAAGGTCAAAGGCTTGGAATATAGTTAGAATGAGTTAAGTTCTCCTGCAGCTTAATCATATAAGTGAGTGCTTTGACTATTTACAAAAGAATATTTTACGAGTAATAACATTAGCTCTTTCTTAGCTAGCAGTGCTTTCGACTCACGTCTTTCCACCTTTTGCAGCGTTCCTCATCAATAAAGGAAATTTTTTAAATGGAAGCTTTCTACAACCTAGTGGTGTAGCCCCCAGGTCATCCTATTATTGAATTTACCATGTGCGAATACAAATGTATGTCCACACTTACATTATTTCTATACATGTTGTATTGGAGAAATAACAACCCTAACAACAACCTTTCAATGCTCCTTTACGTGTATGTGGCCATGGCAACCAAAATCGCGGCTTACACACAAGACGAATTGTCATAGAAACAGACTTCTCTGGAAGCATTTGAAGGTAAAGAGAACCTCTATAAGTCTTAATACTATCCATGTAAGGCGGCAAAACAAATTATAGGTGTATTTTTACACTGTTATGCTTGTTAATTTTTTACAACCTGAAGGCAAAGTCCCAGGTTGTTCCTATAATTGCTTTAACCCACGTGAGATGTACTATAATAATTGTATGTCAAAACTTATGTCTCTTCTATACACATTGTACTGGAGAAATAACAAGCCTTAGCACACACCCGCTCATGCTTGTTTTATGCTGTGGGTGTGGCTACTGTAAACAAAATGGCAGTTTACACACAGGACCGAGGGGTCCGCAATGGGCTTGTTATCCCGTAGAACCTCCTTGGTAATCCACTAATCCAAAGAATAATCTTGGATTAATCCACTAATCTTGGCAGAATTCTGTAATCTGTAATCCAGGATTTAACCAAATTTACAGAATAATATTTCTAATATAAACTGGAAATATTCAGAATTAAGACCACACCAACTGATTATTAATCAAAATTATCAATACCACTCTCACTAAAATTAATTGCATGTGGCTTAAAACCTAGCAATAATAATAATCCAAGTAATTTAGCTTGTTATCCCTGGTAATCCTAAGAATCTACTGATAATCTTGGTAATCCACTGATAATCTTGGAAATCCACTTATAATCTTGGAATTCCATTTATAATCATAGCTTGGCAATCCAGGTAATTTTTTGTAATCTAATAGAGATTTTCCTCCCGTTGCGGGCCCCTCGCACAAGACAAAATTATGAGCTTTCTGACAGCAAGAGAACACAGCGATACTGTCTAAACACTTCTCTACAAGCATTAGATGGTACAAGTACCTCTATAAGGCTAATTAATTCCCAGCTTTGTTGCAAGGTAGTGAAAACAATTATAGGAATATTTTTACTCTGTTACACTTGTTTAATACCCTACCAGATATTGCATTCGACAAAATAGCAGTTTTCAGGCATCTCCACCATAGACACCTCTACAATTCTTCCTCAATGGTTGTAGCATGACCACACCTTAGCGTGAATACAAATTACATCTGAGTAATTTTTAACCAGTCATGTAACATGAAAAGTTTTATAGAAAGGAGTTCCTATCGTTACCTCACTTCATAGAGAACCTTATTTTGACAAAAAAATGCAATTGTACCACTAGTATGACTCTAAATCCTTTCTTAAAAAATTGCAAAATCAGCAAACTTGACACACCCATAGCCAAGGAGGTTTGAACAAGGCCCCTATTGTAGCTGCAAAAAAATTTTGGATTAACTCCTGTCTTGAAGAACAGCACTGCAAAAGCAGGATTGGCATTTTGGCAGCAGCAAGAAGCACAAATAGCCATATTAGCTAATTCAGTACTTGGCTGAGATGCGTAAATTGAGACCACACCTACTGACCAATCCCATTTCCCCCATTTTCCTCTGGTTCAAGCTTTGTCAAAATAGAATATGGCATGTATTTTGATCATGGATGGTGCTACAAGGATCATTCTTAAACTATTCTACTATGTGCAGGTCCATGTCCCATCAAATCATTCTTCAAAATAGAAAAATATTGACTGCTGGATCGTACCAACTTGTCCTATGCTGCCATGACATAAATTTAAGAAGCATGTGATCCAAAATGGGCGTGTGTTTGCGCATACTTAGATCTCAAACTGACTAAGTGAGCAAAATTTTACCTAGCTATGCTTGGTTATGCTTGGATCAACTGCAAGGTTTCTAACTAAGGTAATAATTTGGACATTATTGTTTTATTAAGTGTGTGATCATTATATTTTTATTCAAAAAAGTTAAATAATAATGCAATGATAATATGAACTTGACTGATAAGTAACAATAGGAAGAAAGGGTTGCACTTGCAGGGATAGATGAAGCACCAATAGTGCGAGGATTCACCTGCTGACATTCACCTGAGTGATGCATTACTTATATGTGTTAATTGATTCTGATTTTAGCATGAAATAAATCATACATTGGTGTGGTCTCTAGCACAGATACTAGAATACAACTTGGCTGAATGAATTAACCTTTTAATGTGCTGTAGAACAACTATAATAACTTAGGAGAGCTCAGTAAAAATGACATTTCACCAGAAATTAATGGGAATTTTTGTTACACAGTGACAACCCAACTGCTTAATGCACGTGTAGGCAAGCCAGGCAAGTCCAATAATCTCACTGCTTCTTAAACAAGAAGGACATGTGTCAAGACTAGTAATAATTTCACTTGTCATTAGTGTAGCAGATATTCTTTCTGTACATTTACTCAGCATCCCAATACTGCATCTAATTTTCTCATATCTAGGTGCTGTAAATTCATGAAACAAACATAGAACAAGTACCACAATAGCAAGTAAGGAAATGCTACAGATACTACAGAATCAAGTAAATTAAAATTTTCAAAACTAGATTAAGTAGGATGCACTAGGTGCTAATTTGTCAAAAAAAGTAATGGACAAGTGGAATTCCAAAGTGACAAACAAAAATACAAAAGAACAATCCAATATTTTTTAGCAAGTTTTACTTATCATTTCAAAGTGATTAATAATTTCTCCCATAAGAAAGTTAAAAGTACAGTACAGTGTTTTAAGAGAGCTGAGCCCACTACATTTGAAGAAGCTTGCTGTAGTCCTGATAAAGACAAATGGAAAGAAGCTATGGAGAAGGAAATAGCGTCACTTAGAGCAAATGATGTGTTTGATTTAGTAGAACTACCTGAAGGGAGGAAAGCTGTTGGAAGCAAATGGGTTTACAAACGTAAACTGAAAGCTGATGGAGCTGTTGAAAGGTTTAAGTCAAGGTTGGTAGCTCAAGGTTATTCCCAAAGGCTGGACAGGATTATGACGAAACGTTTAGTCCAGTTGTCAGGTTTGAGCTTATCCGCTCAATCATTTCAATTGCTGTACAACATAATATGCTACTACATCAAATGGATGTTACGTCTGCCTTTCTCAACGGTGATCTACAAGAAGTATACATGAGACAACCCGAAGGATTCCAAGTTAAAGGAAAAGAGCACATAGTCTACAAGCTGAAGCAAAGCATGTACGGATTGAAACAAGCTTGGAATATGACTCTGGATCATCTGTTAAAAAGGATGGGATTTGTACAAGCCAAAAGCAACCCATGCCTGTATATTACCTCAGAAGGAGAACTGTGTATAATAGCTGTTTATGTCGATGATATCTTAATAGCCACAAAGGATAAGGAGAAGATGAATGATGTGAAAAGTAAACTATCAGCTGAGTTTGAAGTCAAAGACCTTGGTGAGTTGCAGTATCTTCTTGGTATTTCAATTATTCAGAATCATTAAGAAAGATTGGTGTGGATTGGTCAACCAACTTATACTCTTAATATTCTACAGAAATTTGGCCTTCAAGATGCTAAACCAGTTGCAACTCCCATGTGTGTTAGCTCAAAGCTGAGAAAAGCCACAGATGATGATGAACTGGTAGATGAGAATTTATATCAATCAGCAATAGGAAGTTTGCAGTATCTATCTACAATGACTAGACCAGACATTACATTCGCTGTGTCCAATGTTGCAAAATACAGCTCAAAGCCAACGAAAGAACACTGGGTTGCAGTTAAAAGGATAATGAGATATCTTAAAGGAACTCACAATCTAGGTCTCATTTACAGAAAGAGTGACTTTAATGGCTGTATTGGTTTTTCTGACTGTGACTGGGCTGTGATCTAGATGATCGGAAATCAACCTCAGGACATTTGTTTCAGGCTGGTGGAACAGCAGTCAGTTGGAGAAGTAGAAAACAATCGTGTGTGGCACTGTCAACTGCTGAGGTCAAATACATAGCCTTATCACAAGCAGCACAAGAAGCAATATGGTTGAGGCAACTGAATATCGATTGCAACCATTAAGGAAACAATCAGAGACTACAATCTTGTTCGAGGATAATCAAGTTCCAATATGCTTAGCAAAAAATCCACAATTTCACAGAAGGTGAAAACATATTGCCATTTTATCCAAGAACACATCAACAATTGAGACATAGAACTAAAGTATTGTCAAACAGACAATATGATGGCAGACATGCTGACAAAAGGACTAGCGAAAGAAAGATTTGAAAAGCTGAGAATGCTTGCTGGAGTTTCAAAACAATCAAGTTAAAGTGAGAAGGAGTATTGGAAAAGACACTTGGAACTAGATTGTTTGTTAATTAATAGTATTAATATGTAATATGTATTTAACCTTTGTATGATTAAGTCTAGATCTTTCTTTCTTATCTCTACATGTTTCTTAATTATTGTAGAACATTCTTGTAGAACATTCTAGTCTGTGCATGTTTTCTATAATTATAAGTAAATCAGCTCATTTATGTTTTATCTTCTTCTTTCTGTTCTATTGTGTTCTTATATAATCGATTCAATCAACTAATATAACTATTAGTCATTGTGAAACTTGCTGCCATTAAAAACTCTAACACATACGTAATTCAGTGCTCTTAGTTGTAATGAGGATTGATGGCTTGAATCATTTCCCTAAATCCACTTCTGTCAACTTGATACAAGGTTACCATGTCTTTAGCCAGAAAATGTGTTACAGCCTTTTTTATTCTCTTGTGTTTTTAGAACTAGTGCTAATCATTTGTTTCTTGGCTAAAAATTGTTCCATCGTCTGCTGTTCTGAGTTTCCTTGTATGCTGCAACTTGCTTTAAATGAACTGGATAAAGTAGGTTTAAACTCAAGGTAGGTCCCTGAGTGTTTCTTGTGAAGGTGAGAATAAAAATTACTTGTATTTCCTCACTTAGCTAATACTTTTAAGTGGCAAATTCAGCAAACAGGTACATCACTGCTCTTAGGCTTTCCACTATCATCTACAACTAGTCCAAAGTATCTCCAAACCATAGATGTTGTGTTTCGCTTGCTAACTAGTTGTGGTTCAATGTCTGTTTCACCAGCATCACTGACAGAATCATCAACAAAAGAAATACCGTAAACGTAAAAATTTTTGACCAGTATTAATTTTCGTGTTTTTCGGCCAGTCATGAAAAGTTGAAATTAATAATTTTAACCCATTGAAAGCTACTCCACCCATCTACAAGTATTTCCACGTGATCAACAAGGTACTACAGTGATACTTTCATAGGACCGACTCAAGAACGACTAAAGAAAAAGAAGTTAAACAAAAGGCCTGAAGCATCACCATCTGTTGTAGCTAAATCTGATCAAACAAAACAAAGAGGCTCGTACCTTAAGTTTACGCCTTCAGAAAAGCGGAAATCACCAAATATGCCGTGAGATTACAAAAATAGAAATGTAAAGAAAACTAGTGTCATTGACTGGCGAAATGCTTACGAAAGAGAACTAAAGAAGCAAGTTCCTGGTATCAAGCCAGGAGAAGATGTTTCTGTCACATTACTACCTTGGAAAAAAGGGGTAGGCCTCCTCTTCTGGTACAAAGCTGGATGAACAGCTTCAAGCAAAAATAGCATCTATGCATTCTCTACAAGCTGTGATAAACTCAAATGTTGTGTTAAGTTTTGCTAGGGCTCTTGTGTTAAAAAAACAAAAAGTTGCTGATGGAATTTGGTGGTCCAATCACCCTTGAAAAGGAATGGGCTAGGAATGTCCTCAAAAGAATGGGCTTCAGCAAAAGAAGGGGAACATCAGCGTCAAAAGTTATACCAGCAGATTTTGGGATTGTAAGGAGCACTTACCTTATTGAAATCTATTCAATCGTCACAATGGAAAGTATCCCAGACTCGTTAATCATCAACTGGGACCAAAACCACAATGAAAATTGTTCCCTCTTCTAACTGGACCATGGATAAAAAGAGGAACTAAATAAGTAGAAATTGCAGCATCAGATGATAAGAGACAGGTCACTTTTGTGTTTGCTGCTTCTTTTGCTGGCCACTCCTTACCATTTATCAAGGCAAAAAACCAAAGTGTTTACCAAAAGTCGTACAGTTTCCTAAAAAGTGGCACCTAACCTTTTCTGAGAACAACTGGAACAATGAAATCACTGTGATTCATTACGTCAAATGTATAAATTTGCCTTACGTGTCCAACAAGAGAAAAGAGCTTGGTCTGAATTCAACACATCCAGCACTTGTAATCTTTCACTACTTTCAAGGCCAGTGTTTGCCAAGTAATTTTAAAATGCTTGCTGATTAGAGCTGTGCACCTGACATTAAAAATACCAGTATAATTATCTAAAGCCACTAAAGCCCAATAAACCTGAATACCTGACATCAATCATTTTATTCTAACCGTTTTACAGTTTAAATTTTTTAAAGAAAAAACAATAACTGTATGTACAAAATTAAGCTAATTTATTGTGTCCTTTTGTAACTTAATTCATGTTTGGGCAAATTATCATGTAAAAAAAGTTTATTGACATTTTCAGGTAATAGTGACGATCTTTTAGAAGAAAAAACATTTCCTGCAGTACTGAACACCTGTTCGGAAGGAACAGATGTTGCAACGTCACATAAATACTTCTGTGCCAACTGAGAAAGGCTAGGAAAGAAGTAGGAATGCATACCCCACCATGCTAAGGGATCTCAATCCAGGGAAATGGTTGCTTCTGCTTTATCACAAAGTATTTCAGCATGAACCAAATCCTCACGTGTTTCAATGGTAGAGGTGTTTTGCACTGCCTGTTGAGTGAACGAATCTCCCAATATATCAATAAGAGCATTTTTGGCTTTCTTGTTAGGTGGTTCAGTAGCATGAATGAATCTCCTAATATATCAATAAGAGCATTTTTGGCTTTCTTGTTAGGGGGTTCAGTAGCACCAACTTTGTCATTAAAACAATCATCCTCTAATCCTGACTGTTCATCACCTGGATCACTGCTGTCATTTACTGGCCTGTGAAGCATTACAAGAAGCTCTTGTTTAACACTATCAATCACTTCTGATTGTTGCACACTAGGTAGGTGACTCAGTGATTTAAATCTAGGATCCAAGAATGATGCCTTGTCGAACAGTAACCTTACATTTGGATTTTGGCAGCTGCTTTTGATGTCATCACGAAGAACCTTCTTCACTTCCTTTATAGCTACACTGTCAAAGATGGACTGTTGCAACTTTAAATGGACGAAGCAGCTGAATAAGGTCCTCCATAATTCTCCATTCATTTGTTGTTAGCATCAAATCTCGTCTTTGTAGGAGTACTGCACTAATGGGAAGTTGTTCACAAATTCACTCAATCATATCAAATGTTGAGTTCCATCAAGTAGAGACATCCAGTATAAAATAAATATAATATACACCATATAATACATGTACACATACAACACTACATACACTTATATTATTATTAGCTAACCATCATTAATGTCTTTTTTATATCTTGATCTTTAAACATTTCTTGCTTTTTCTGTAGCTCTTCCCCATCGACTCAAGATTTTTGGAAGTTGCTACTAGTTTCTGACATCGACCAATAGCTAAAGCTATTCGTTGTACACATATTCCTTTTTGAACCACAAAATTTAGAGTGTGTCCTGCACAAGGCAAGCGCAGAAGATCCATCTCTGAAAGAGCTTTAACTATGTTGGAGCCACTGTCTGTGGTGAATGTTACCGCTTGCTGGCTCATATTGATGCACAGGCTGCAGTGAAAAGAGCCTCGCTGATGTGGGTATGGTCGCAAGTCCCAGGAAAGTGTTGGGTTTGTAGATTCTTATAGCACAAGTTGAACTCCTTATCTATGAAGTGGCAAGTTAATGATATATACCCATCATTACTCCTTGATGTCCACATGTCTGTGGTAAGGCAAAAAAAGTAACATTGGCCAACATGCCACAAACGATCCGTTTCTGTTCGATGTATAAATCATTCAAGTGATGAGAGATTGTGGACCTACATGGGACAACATAGCGAGGCTCTGCCTCCTTCATTAAACTCAAAAAACCAACATCATCTCACAGGTCAAAGATCACAAGCAATCATTTCACAAATTCTTCTAGTTAACCTTTTAGCTTTCTCAAAGTTTGGTGACAGTTTTTCCATGCGATCCACGAACGAGGTAATGGTTGGTTGCTTCGAAGAAGCCATGGACAAAGAAGGAGAAGCTTGAGAAAGATACACCTCGTCATAAACCGTTCAATGCCACATGCGCAAATGAGCCCTTAAATTAGTTGTTCCTCCAGCTCTCTTGACCTGTGTCCTACATACTTTACACATCAGCTTTGTTGTAGCCTTCATCTCACCCTTCAAATAACGAAAATACTTCCAACAAAGCTTTTTCCTTTAGGACTAACAGCTTCCACAAAAATGGCACCCATTTTACTCGCACATGATGTGAAACGTTTTGGGCGTGGCTAACATAATCATCATTATTAATTAATAGATAAACTGGTTTTGATTCATTTTAACCAGTGTTGTTTTGGTTAATAAAACTAAAACTGAAAGTACTTTTAGTAAGGCTTTTTACTTTTGATTAACTAAAACAAAAACTATAACTAAAACTTTTTGACCTAGTGTACTAAAACTAAAACTAAAACTAAAACTAAAAGTATTACACCAACTAAAACTAAAACTACAACTAAAAAAATTAGCTTTTTTATCTAGTTTTAGTACAGCAATATACAGGTGTGTGAATTACAAATCAGTGATCATGATCAATAGAAAGGTGACAAGAAATGTGCATGTGCATAGTAAAATACTGTGTTCACACTACCTCCTAGCTGTACAGAACTGTACCTAATTAGATTAGTTTGGTTATAAAAGAACCATGCATGTAGCAGTTCACACTGCACAACTTAGCTACACCAATTTCACTTTAAAACTTCACTACACCATTTCAGAGCACCTATTTTGGTGCACCACTTTAGCCTGGTTTGGTTTGGTTACAGTGCAGTTCAGGTATGTTCACACGTAATATAAAACTACACTATACTTCCGCAAAAACCCAGTTCCAGTACAGTTCTGAAGGGTAGTGTGAACAGGGTATAAGATGGCTGCTGGAAGACCAAGAAGCAGCTGTGTATGGACATATTTCAAGTACATGAAAGAAGAAGATAAAAGTGTTTGCCTTGTGGAGCTGGATAGTGGTAGTCATTGTGGCCTTTCTTTTAAGTGGAAGTTTCTTACAAATCTAAAGGGGCATTTGAAAAGCAAACACCCAGAGCAGTTCAAAGACTTGGAAGAAAATGAATTGCAGAAAAATGAAAATAAAGAGAACAAGAGACAGAAATCATCCAAAGCTGTGTCGAAAACTTACACTACATCACAAAGAAGTTTGGAAGACACAATAGAAGGAGGAAGAAAGTACAGTGTAAGCTCAGAAAGGCATAAAGCTATCACAAGGCAAATGGCCATATTCATGGGCTCCAATAATGTACCATTGAGTTTGGTAGAAAATGATGAATTCAAAAGGCTGGTCTCTATATTGGACTCTCGATATGAAGTTCCTGGTCGTACAAAAATGGGAAAGGACGTTAGTTGTGTGATGTCAAAATTGAAAGAAATCTTATTTAGCCTCCTTGAGAAAGCAAGGCTGAAAAATATATGTACTGACATATGGACAAAGAGAGGAATGACTTCATCATATTTAGGTGTAACGGTCCATTTCTTTTCAACTAAAAATCATAAACGCCACAATGTTACGCTTGCTGCTCGTCACTTTCCATCTCCTCACACTGCATCCCAAAATGCTGATCTTGTTCAAGAGATTCTAGTAGAATACAGCAAGGCTGCAAAAGTCGTGGCAGCCATTTTGTTTGGGGGTGAATCCTACTTAGTTAGTAACGCTACCGCGTTACTAATGAAATATACCACAGAGCAAAATTCACAGGGTTCATATACTGATAATGGAAGCAATATGGTTGCAGCCTTTAAAACACAAGCTGAATCAGGAAAAGAAGTTCGAGAACAAGAAAGAGATGGAAATGAAGATGATGCTAGTTCATTTGATATGGATGATCTCAGTGAAGCTGATGATGAAAATGAAACTAAGGGGACAGGAGAAAACAGCGAGAAGAAAGAATCTGATTCAATACACCATGATCTTGGAAATTTTGAAGAGTGTGAGGATAGCCACAATTTTGCCTTCTTTGGTTTTAAACGAAGCAGCTGCTTCGCACATACCCTACAATTAGTTGTTGGAGTATTTGATACCTTACAGTCTTCAAAAGCAGTTATAAAAAGGGCTCACAAACTCGTTGCTAAGGTGAACAAATGAACAAAGGCAACTGAGAAGTTACTGAATTAAGCAAAAAGAAGTTGATCTCAGATTGTCCTATTCATTGGAGCTCAACCTACTTGTTGCTATGCAGGCTATTGCTGGTGAAAACTGAGCTGTCATCTGTTTTAGAAGAGCTTCAATGGGATAACCTGCCTAATAGTCACTGGAAGCAGATTGAAAGCATAGTTGAGCTATTGAAGCCTTTCGCACATTACACACAACTCACAAGTTCAGAGGACACCACAAGCATTTCAATGGTTATTCCAGTCATTATGGAATCACACATTCATTTAGAGACAATGAGTAATGTCCATGGGTTGTGTCTAATATCAACTACCATGCTCAAGGAACTGGAGAGGAGGTTTGGATTTACAATAAATACAACTATGGCTAATTTTGACCCTCTTTATGTCACGTGTACCTATCTCAGTCATACATACAGAGAGATATTAGATGACAAGCAGGTTGCAGCAGCAAAAAGCAACTTACTTAAACAAAGGAATCCACAGCAATGAAAGGAGATGACAACAAATAATGAGACAGAAGCATTACAAGGAACTTTAACTCAAAACCCTCACACTACTCAAGAGCCTTCAGCCAAAAAATTTAAACATCTAAGGGAACTACTGAAGAAAAAGCAACAGGCTAAAGAAAAATCATGCAGTTCTTCTTTATCAGAAGAAGAAACAGAGCTGGAAAGGTATGCCAAATCAGACTACACAGGTTCAATAGATGAAGATGAAGATCCTTTTATATTCTGGAGTGACAACAAAACAACATACCCCATCCTCTCTAATTTTGCTTTTGATCTTCTTTTAACCCCGGCTTCAAAAGCTCCAGTTGAAAAAATCTTTTCAACAGGTGGAGATGCAACAACTGGAAAGCGTAATCGCCTCTGAGATGTACATGTAAACTTGGAAAGAGATATCATTCTGATGCAAAATAAGAAATATTTACATATCCTTTAAAGAATTCCTAATAATCAAAAAAACTAATACTGAAACTAATACTAAAACTATTACTAAAACTATTACTAATATTACTCGACTTTTAGTTACTAAAACTAATACTAAAACTAATATTATTTTTAAATTTTGCTAAAACTAAAACTATTTTATTTTGGATACTAAAACTAATACTAATACTAAAGTTAGTAAGCCTACCAAAACAACACTAATTTTAACCGGTATACCTAAAATAAGACAAAAACTAGTAGGTATACCGGTCTTTCAATATATATCCACAGTTCTATTGCTGATAACAACATATTTTATGTGCTAGTCCCTGCCAATTGTACAGATTGGCTCCAGCCTCTAGACTTGAGTACAAATAAGCCTGCTAAGGATTTTATGAAGAAAATGTTTCAAGAATGGTATGCCAACATAATTTTGCAGCAATTGGAAAGCAGAGCTACAGAGACAGTTGACATGAAACTATCTGTCATGAAACCTTTGGTATCCAAGTGGGTTATAGAGATGCATGATTACTTCTCATCGAAACCAGACATTCTAATAAATGTATTTCATAAAGCAGGAATTGTTGATGCACTTAAAATCAACTAGGACTGCTAACTGTATACAAGTCAATATTATGTTTAATGTACTGGTAATTAAAAATTGATTAAATTTAAACTTTTTTCTATAATTCAATAATTAAATTTATCTTAGCTATTTAATGAAGTAATTGTCAGTGCACACTAGTTAAATATTAAATTGTGTGTGCAGGGAATTGACAATTTAATTTATTCTGTAAACAATAGACCAGGTGTTCACGCATTTTCTGCTGCTCAAATAGAAGGAAAGATGTTTCAGTATCAGCACACAATGCAACAGCAGTAGCATTTGCAATGGCAAATACACTCCGCAATCAATAACACCTTTCTAATTCAGTGTATCTGCCATTTTGTAAATAAACTTCACATTAAACAATCTTTCTAAAGTAGATGCAGTTGTCAAAACAATACTATCACATATTGAGTCATATACCATAACTTCTTCATTTTTACAACCTTTGGTTGTCACAGTAATGCAGTGACTTCCTTGAAAGTGGCATATCTAAAAAAAATTCTCCTTCCATCCTTGAAATGATTGTGGGAGAGTAGGAAGTATCAATGGTAATGCAAGTCCAACTAGTGACAGAAATTGATCTTGCATAATTCTTAGGCTAACATTAATAACACAACCATTTAATACTCTTTTTTGAAGAATATCATTTTCAACTATTGTTAGTCCATGACTGGCATCAATACGTATCCACATCTTGCTTTCATCATCGTCCCTAATACCAAGTGGCAAGTTTACAAAACTTTTGAAGGAGGAGAACAATTTCAGATTCTTCATGTGTATCAATACTTTCGTGTGTGCCACTGGCCAACCTGGCTGTAATACCTCCAATGCCTTTCAGAAGAGTCACAATCTTATCAATAGAAAACTTTTCTTTTGCTGTGAAAGTCAATATGCATGGAATTTCCAGCCCTCCCTGAGGAATGTCTCATGAGTATTGTCTATCACCATCCACTGTACATAAAATACTACCAACTCGCCTGATAAAAAGTGAACACAGGGCAGAGATTTTTTGGGCACATGCCCAACTGTGCCAATAGTGTTTTTAACAATAGCCACAGCAAACGGATTGAAATGGTTGCTTGTCTCTCGAACACACTGCAAGTCCTTCCCTTTCTCAGCACCCCATATGTCTTTATATACATGTACATGATAACCACGCACCATGGAAGATAGAGAGTAACTAAAAGTCGAGCTAGAACTAGCAGCCATTGAGAGATCTCTTGTCGATATCAGGCTGTCATTTTTTGTTCACGTGTCATGCATCATATATCATATCACGAGGTGTTGACCACACCCACACCTTTATTGAAACTTAATCTGGTCGAAAATCAAAATTTTAGCAGCATACAGCTACTGGTCGAAATATTAAGCCTTCAAAAATTTCTACGTTTACGGTAATAACATCCGCCATTTTGTAACATGTGGGTTTCTAATTAATGATATTCTATATTGCTATTTTAAAATTTCTCATGGTATAGAAAACAGACTATACAGTATAATTATATTACCGCCATACTGCTCAGCACTATAAAGAGGATAATGTTAAGCAAAATTTGCATCACAAGAGTAGGATTCTCATTTCGTATTTTCGTTTATATGGGTACAGACAGTCACTTCAAATAATCAGTCATTCGGAATTCTACTTGACTTTGTTTCAATTACTTTTTTGAAAAAAAGCACAAAGAGACTTAAAGTTTATCTTTTTTATAATTTTTTGTATTACTCAATACACAAAACTTTCCACAAGAACGTACTACATTTCACAAAATTGATAACTTTTGAAGCTACTTATACAACAGTAAGTAACAAAAGCAATTTTTGTAGCCAAAGTAAAAGTTAAATGATTAAAAAACCATTCAGAAAGTTTGGGGTAACAGACAGAATGACAGATGCTAAGACTACATACCGTACAGCTGGTTAATTTTGCGGAGAAAAATTTTGCGAATCCTTAAAAATAACCTGGTTTGCGGATTAAATATTTGCGGTTTTGACAGTTATTGTAGCATTATCTACTGTGGTCATGCATGAATTTTATTATTTTGCGGATTTAAATTTTGCGCTTTAAATGGAATCGCTAACTCACAAAATTTAATTCCCCGCAAATATTTCCTGCTGTACGGTAATCTTTACTCCCATTAATCAGTGGTGATGACAATATAAGTTATTACTAAAAACAAAATTAACTTACCTCTTTCCACAAGGTTTCCACCATCAGTTCTGACCTCGGCAGTGGAATAAAGAGCATGACAATTATAAGTGCCAGTATTCACAGATCTACGAACATTGATGATTTTAAGAAGTGACACAGTCGAGTTAATTGATTGAACAAGAGTTCCTTGTGGTAGCATGCCATTATTTTGTCCATAACTCCAATGAAATGTGGCATGTCTATTAGATATACAAGTAAATGTATGATTCTCTCCACTATTTCGTATAATTTCTTCAGGATACACATCAACTTTCGCTTCAGGAAAAACTTTGAGTGAAACATTTGAGCGTAGCTCACCAAGGGTCTTTTGTTGTATAACACATGTAAATATGTAAGTACCTGGTTGCGGCAATCTATTAATGGTAAGAGTAGACACCCGCATAGTTGGATCAGTTGAAGTATCATTCTGAATGTAATGCGGAGGATTTCCTTCCCAAAATACTTTGGCTCCACCACATGTACAATTTACTCTACATTGATATCTGATAATATTATCATTGTCATCAGATATTGCCCGTTCAAATGAAGAGGGTGAAACCGTAAGACTTAAAAAATCTGTGAATAAAAAAACAATAATTAATAAATTGTTTGTTAATGGCTCTTCTAAATACAACTAAAGCCAATCAAAATAACATAAAATTTTCATTTACTTATGTAGGAAGAATGTATGTGGCAACATTTTCATGCTCAACAGAATATGTTACATGAACAACTCTATCCATTACACTGCTTAAGTAAAACACCTAACATTGGACTGTACTCTGCAAAAATAAATGAGTAACACTAACATATAAGAATGATCACATAACAAAAAAGTACAGAGCATGGACTTGCTACAGTTCCTCTTGCATGAAAGCACTGTTACAAGCGAAGAATTATCGTCTTCATCTCTATTATGTAGTATGACAGAGATAAAGACTGTAGTTCATTGTTTTCAATAGCGCATGTTCTGCCCCAATTATAACCACTATCAAATCAAGATAGCTAAATTGTAACTTGAACCTATTATGATGATGCCGAAACAGCTGTCTTGTTAGATTCTATTTACATAAACAATCATGCATAAGACATCACAATTTATTAAGTCATTGAAATGAGTGTGGTCTGAGTGAAACTAAATAGTGGTTCAAAAACAAGATATACTTATGCATAAAAGGCACAGAAGTCAGCTCACTAGAGTCCAGATCCAGCAAGGAAGGTTAAGAAACAAGATTTGCTATTTTCTTTACTGATACAAATGATTATGATCAAAAGAATGTCATTCATTGCTTGTGTATTGACTCTTTATAACCATCTTTAATGATTACTTTTATATACCATAAGTAAGGTAACTTGAATTGCTACAAAGACTAATGTAATAAAGAATTAAAACTTCCATTGCACAATCAAGCATAATAAGCAATGCATCAACATTGTATCTAAATTGCTTTGCTTCATTTGGCTCACTCCCCTAATATGTCTTACTATTGTCTAGCAAGTCATTAATATCCTTATTAAAATTAGACTTATTATTTAAGCTACAAAAGATCAGGCATTTATTCACAGTTCGGAATAGCAGTCAAGTATTAAATATAACAACTTATAAAATCAAATGCAGCATCTCCAATGCAATTACTTGCCGCAGATGCTGCAAAATGATGTGCTCACCAAATAGCCTAAAAATTTTGTGGCGAAAAAATTTTGCAAATTTGAACATCTTTTTAAAATGCAAATTTCTTTCACCACATTCTATTATCTGCAAAAATTTATTTAGCAAAATACTATATAATTGGTATTGTAGCCAATCCAAGGAAGAAATACACATTGAAAGCTTCATTAATAATACTTAATGTGGTCAAAGTTTACTCAGAGATTGTCTAATAGGACAAGTTTAAACAATGGTGTGAACTCAAACGATCATAGTATAAACAGAGGCAAGGTTTAAAACTATAATGAAGCTTTTAAGGCTTCAAGCTCCATACAAAAACACCAAGGTTGCAGCATAATTTTGGCAGCCTTATTACAATTTTTTGTCACAAGGTTGTCACTACCTGGCCAGAACTTTGTACAAACCACAGTTGTCTCCCATGTGACACCCTTATAGCATCCTTAACTGTCACACTGTACAATAAAACTTTATAGAAAAATTACCATCTGAAAGATTACCAAAACATAACATTGTCATCTTAATATTATTATATAGTTTAAATTGATTCTTCTAGACACTTGTGATGTAATGTAAGATGTGAAGGTGCATAATGTTGTTTTTATTAACTTGTAAAAGCTGGTCAGTGGTAATAACTTGGTAACATAGTGCGGTGCATTTAATGACACTTCAGTTTCAAATAAAAATTACATATTCCAAAGCCTTTCTCTTCTTTTGCCATATCTATTGCAGTAATAAAACTGCCAATACAGAAGTAAATACTGATAAAAAAAAGGTAACTTTTTAAAATCTAAATGAAAGTGCAAGGAGTCTCTCAAAAACAGACAGTCACAAGTAGCTGACTTACAAGTATTTCTATTTTATTCCATTTTTCAAAATTTTGTTTTTATTGTCATACAATTCTTCCTGCCGTATTGTGGTTCTTTTTTTTACTCTAATTATATTCATTATTGATGAAAAATTTTTGTTTGCTATCATTATGTACATTCACCTTCTTTTGACATTCTAAATCATATAGCTGATATGAATGTAATTCTACACTACTTATTCATAACTTCGAATATAGGATTCACTTATTGGGGGTAATCATAAAATAGGACAGATAATTAGGGGATGTAGGGGTGTGGTCAAATAAGACTGTACAAATTTATGGCAGACATTCAAGGGAAGCCAAAGTAAATAAAGACTAGAAGCCTACAAAAATGAGCACCTTTTCAGTTTAAAGATTATGTACATAATCAAGTACTGCAGTTTACAAAGGTAAAAATAAATTTACATAAATTCAGGACCATGTTTGGGAGGGCATTGGCCCATGACCCACACAGATCTGCAACTGAGTTATAGTAGGTATAAAACTAACTCATTCAAATTCAATAAAAAGGCATATCAGTGAAAGCCAATCAATATTATTAGAAATTGGTACAACTCTCTACTAATTGAACATTTCTGTCACCTTATAACATAACAAAATAAATACATGCATATAGATGCCGGAAACATAAAATATAGAGGCCATTTGTACATTATTGTACAAACGATGAAAGGCTTTATGGTGCACTATAGCAGATTGTTAATTATAATGGTTAATGCAATTCACTTCAATTTAGTAATGATGTATTATTTGTTAAAATTAGATGGATCAATACCAAATGAATTTATTTGTGATTTATTTGCTAAGAATCTTGTCTCCTTTATAAAGAAACACAAACTCTTTGACTAATCATACTTACACGTAGTTACAGTTACACGTACAAGTAGATGGATTAACTTAGATCCCTCAACAAATAGTAGTGTTCATAGCATAATGGCATATCATTCACAAATTTCTAAAATTAATAAAACAGATTTTCTTAAGCAAATACAACTTGTGACACATCAAAAATACATCACCAACAAAACCAAACACACTATATGTGCAAGGCAGGAGGAAAATGTTTATTGAGCAGATAAAACAATGCCAGCAATCATATAAAGAATACTTCAAAAAATATACAAAGTTTTGCAATTTAAACATTCATCTTAATTGCTGTAACTTGCATGCCACATTTAACAATAAAATGCTACCTTTTGAATTGATTTGAACTTGATTTGAAACTGGATGTGATCCTTCGTTAACTATCGCTTCACAACGATATGCACCATTATTTGTTCCACTAATAAAACCATCAATTACCAAAACAGCTGTTCTGCTATTAATCATAACTGATCTGACATTGCTAGGAAGTTCGTTTTCATTCCTCAGATACTTCCATTCTAAGACTGTAACTGGAACTGTAGTGGTACAAGAGACATTAAGATCACTTCCTGGATCTAGTGATTGACTTTCAAACTCCACATGTACTATTAATGTGCCATCTAAAAAAATGATACAGACATTACACAATGGTATTATAAATTTAACTTTAACATTAATACAACAGCACTGAATATATGCAGATTAAGGACAAACTTAATACCTACAGGTTTTTAATTAGCACCAATACAAAAGTAGCGCAATAAAGTCAAAAGTAAAAGTCAATAACAAAATCCACTTCATAAATTAATTGTTAAAGTTTCGTTTTTTAGATTTTAAAGAATATAGGGTTTATTTTTTTCAATTTATAATCCAAGTTTTAAACCTTTATTTTCACACTTAATGAAAAATGTTTAACCCTGTATGAAATAAATAGTACAATAAAATTTGGTCATTGTCCTTGCATGGCCACGTAAGTAGTGGTGAGTCTATCATTTGCATTAAGCTCAATAATATAAAGGTGTGGTAAAGTTTGCTAACATTTTGCAGCAATTCTGCTGAAAGATACTTACAGTTGAAAGAGCAAAGCAGACATGTACCTCAATGCCATGCACATGAAATCAAGTATCTGTGAAACAGTTAAAAATATATTTTTAGCTGAAATTGACTGATGTGACACTTGTTAAGGCCCCAACACAATAGGCAACATGTTGCTTGCAACACTAGTGGTGACTTTGATCTTGTAAGCAACATGTAGCCAGAAATAGAACAGTCGTCTAATTCCGGTAACATGTTGCTTACATAACCAAAGTAACAACAAATATGGCAAGCAACATGTTGCCTAGTGTATGGGGGCCTTTATAATGGCAAGGACCTGAAAACTATACTGATAAAGGCTACAGAAGAAGTAGTAATTTTTTCTTATTAGTTGATTACCCTCTAACTGTCAATAAAATAGATTATCGCAGTACTTCCATATGGCATTTCCATCAGCTGTTGTTCACAATTTGGGAGAGAAGCTACCAAGCCCTTTCTGTAATTGTTTTTAACAACATAAGACAATTTTACATATACATTTTTGTATGCCCACACTTGCATTTCCTCTGATACAGATGTATGAAAGAAAAAATAAACTAAGAAGCAATAGCAACCACACATCCACACCATCTGTGTAATGGATTTGGCTGTAGCAAACTAAATGATACCGTAGAGCACTTTAATTTTACAGGGCTAAAATGTCGTGGATTGACAAAAATCAAATTTCCATGGAAAAATTTTTGCGGTAATGCAATAATCACGTGCCATTCATTAATTTTCGGCCCATTCACATTGCCATGCCCACCAGAAACACTCGTGAAACATTATTTCTTCTAGTGCTAGTTCAAGAAGGAGTCCTGGTTCAAGACTATTTTCGTATAACAAAGATTCCATGAGTCGAGGTCTCCACGTTTATAATAGCATTTGGATACTAATAATAGGAGAAGAGCTTTCTTATATAAGAGAACTAATTAAGTCTCCTGATCAGTTTGCAGTCGCTGTTATGAAAAGAATCCATTATTGTAGGGCATGTGCTAAGGAAGATACCTTTCATTTGTTCCATATTTATTCGCAAAGGAGGCAATATAACATGTGAAACAGTTGGTCAAAGACATTACTTAGCAGATTTGCCTTAAGGTGGCGTGGAAATTCCATGCTTAGTGAACTTTACAGGAGATGAACTGGTCAAAAAAGTAGAACGATCATGATAACAGCTGACAAACTTCTGCCTAAGAAGGATGAAGATATCAAAACCACAACAGACAATAACGAGAGCACTAACAAAATCTAGTGCATTCTTTGGCAAAGCAAGATAGTAATGATCAAAAGGTGGCACCACCAGCAAAAAAGCAAGACAGTGAAAACTTACGATTGAGCAATAGAGGAGGGAAAAGAGTTGAAGAATGATTACATTGAGTTTGTTCCAAATCTAAATAAGCATCAAAGCATCAATTTCCTTACCTAAAGGACCAATGACACCATTGTATAAGTGTAAAAAGCTAGATAACAAACCAGAAAAGATATCCAGATTTTCTTTGTTGGTGGTAATCACTTGATTGTTAGATCAACTGTATAAGACCGTAATACTGTAGCAGTTTATGATTCACTTTACAATACTGTGCACGTCTGCACGACAGCACTCAAGATGTCATATTAAATCTCTTCATTTCACAGAATATTCAAATAATGAAGAGTACAAAGCAATAATGCATGAGAGATTACTGTCTGTTTGCCATTGCAATGCTTTAGCCATTTCAAATGGTTTTAGTCCCAGTGGAATAGAACTTGATCAGGCACTCTGATAATCTAATTAACTCAATGCTTTAAAAATAAACACATTACTTCATTCACTCTAAAATTATGTCATCATTAAATTTAAACCAATAGTAGTTAACACTAAACATTAATAAATTAATGTATAACAATAAACTTAATAATTATGCCATAATTATATCTTGAATTCAAGCCGCTCTGAATCCATTAACAAGGATGTGAGGTTCAGCACGAAAATAATTGTCAAGTTTCATCATCCACTTTGCACCTAGAGGCTTCATTACGCTGAGCTTCAGATCTACTGGTTATACTGCTTTGTCACCTTAAAGTTGTGACATACTTGCTCAGCGTACCACTCTTAAAATTCATTTCTCAAAAAATCCTTCACAGGTTTATTTAGGCTCATATCTAACGGCTGTAGTCTATTTGTTGTATTTGCAGGAATCATAACAATGTGGACGTTATAACTTATTATCTCAAAGTAATTGTAAAACTCTGTCTATTCCCTGTGCAGTGACTTTATCAAACATGGCAAGTGCAGAATAATTAGAAGGGAGTTTTAATTCTTCTTGTTTTACACTTAAGTATGACATTACAATCTTGAGAATAATAGTAAATCATGGTGGTCTCATTTGCCCAATGATTACTGTTACAAGTAACATGCCAATTACGTACAAAAGTCAATAGTTGGAAGACAACAATTAATAGTCCCTTTATATATCAACTGAGGAGGTAAGAACTCTCCAACTAACGCAGCAGCAAACGTGGCAGTAATCTGACGCTTCATAATATACTCAACAGCAGCAATTTCAACTCTTCTGGACCCTTCCGTTTCCATGGTCCAAGACCCAACTGGTAGTGAATACCAGTCTGATTACAGTTTATGAAAGGACTACTAGGCATGTCATAAAATTCCACCGCAGCTTTGACATCAAGAAGAAACTGTGTTTTAACCTCTTCAAAGTTATTCAACTTTACCTTTGCTTTGGTTGTAGCCATCCGTTTCACAAATTCCACTCATCTGAGAAGGTGTTATCCCCAGTAATTTGTAAGCACAATATGACCACCATTAGAAGCCAGATAATCAGGATTCGCTTCTAAACAATGCCTCTGGCACAAGAAACAGCTATAACTGTATTGACAACAGCTCTATTTCTATGTAAATCCTCCAGGTAACATAACTTCAAACTCTAGCTGATTGCCTATAAGTAGTTGCCTCATCTTTTTTTCAGGTAACTTACTGATGGTCAGACTCTCTTTACATGTCCTACAACACTTTAGTTGTGGCAAATAGATATTTTTCCAAGTGCAAACAGTACTCTCTTTCAAATTAGGGTTCCTTTTAGCAAGGTTTCTGATTGTAAAAGCAATTCTTTCCAAGGCAGCTTTTCGACCAAACTCTGCCATTTTTCTTAAGCTTAATTTCATAAAGTCTACTCTCTTATTGATCGCTTCATCAACATTTAATACTTTTGATACCTCAGCATTAGCAGCAACTAGTGACAAGGAAGGAATCTCTTAAGACAAAGGAACCAGTAAGGGCTAGAAAGCTGGATACTGTTATCTGACTGAAATTGATTCTGCTGCTTCTCTTTCACAGAAAATACTTCAATAGCGCCATTATCACATGTGTTAAATAATCATTAATTAAAATTAATAAAGTTATTAAGCGTGGTTTATTAAAATTGTCAAAGCAAAATTTTCCCAGTTCCAGGTCAATCTGCAAAAAAAGCAAAAGTTTGGCTCCACAAAATCAAACTGCTTTATGGTAGTTTACACATGGGCTGACAAAGTTTTGAACTTTCTCACAGCATGAGAACTGTCTAAGACTTGTCTAGGAGCATTAGCAGGGAATAGTGTTATTTTAGTATGGTACAATAACTAAAGTTTTAGTTTTACTTTCATACATGTATTTCTTTAATCTTAAGTTTTAGTTTTAGCTTTAGTTAAGCAAAGGTACTTCAAAATAGCATTTTAGTTTTAGTTTCAGTTTTATTGTTCCAGTGCTTCTAGTTTTAGTCTTATCTATAGTTTGATCCAACAAAAATCTTTCCATTAGTGTAAAAACAATTAAACCATCAAAATTAAGACCCAATAAATAAACTGAATGACCTGACTACCTGTACAGTAATTGGTATTAGTGGTCACTCTTCTTCATTATACTGAATAAGTTTAATTAGTTTCAAGTGTGCAATTTTAGTTATAGTTTTAAGTAATGTAGCTAACAAAATTAAAGTTTTAGTTTCAGTTATAGTTTATTAATAGTAGTTTTAGTTACTGTTGTAAGCACTGAGGAATTTGAATTTTAGTTGTAGTTTCAGAAAAGGAAAACAGCTCACTAAAATAGGTAGTGTCGCCCCGCCCCTTCGCTACCTGCGGAGGAAGGGTCTGGAGACGAAACTCACGGTAAAAATGAGTGAAAAGAAAACCATGTGGTTGGCTCTACATCATGTGACAGAGAAGACCAGATCAGTCAAAACAGCTGAAAGAGATGCTTTGCAGCTAAAAGAAAACAAGAATAAAGCCTCTTGGACATCTCTTGCAGATTTGAGACCGGCAGCTCTTTACAGAGCGCCATAATATTTACTTTTTATTGATGATGTTTTATTGTAAACACGTGACATTATTATTACGTCATAAGTGCCATGTCATCGTTGTAGTAAGCAGCATAATAATGCTGCTCTTAAACTTTGAGAAAGAAGTCCAGGGAGTGTTACAGGCTCCTTTCATCCTTTATTTGGTCCTCATTCTTCTTCTTTTGTCTTAAAAAGAGCTCTTCAGTCACATGACTACTTGCCCTACACGTGGTTCAAGCAATCTGATTGGGACGTGGATTTCTCTGCATGAAGCATACATTTTTACCATGAGTGTCTCCAGACCCTTTCTCTGCAAGTAGCAAAGGGGCGTGGCAAGATTATAATAGGTTTCAGTTTGAGTTATTGTTGAGTAAAATGACACTAATTAGAGAACCAGTATAAGTCTATAATGTGCTCTTTGGCCTAATGTGGGTAAGGTTACTACAAGGCTGGAAAGTTTATATTATCCCTCTCGTTCTCAGTTCTCACTATTCTCATCAACTGTCTTTAATTTGCAACTCAATCTAAAGCCCACCATCCACTATTCAACTTTGCTGAAAGAAACTTTGTGGTTACTTTTATGTGCTGTTAACTCTGTTGCCTGAAATAGAACTGACTTCTATTTCAGGCAACAGAGTTGCCCTAAGATCAAAGTAACCACAAAGTTGCTTTCAAAAAAGTTGAATAGTGGATGGTGGGCTTTATCATTCTATACAACTAAAGTGTACTTGAGCTACCTCAGTTACTACTGTATCTTTCTCTCAACTACAATTAACTCAGGTTTTCAGTCATTATCACATTATTGTATCATTGCTGTAAGCATTATTAGTTAATGTACTTTTTCCTTTTTCCTATAAATTTTTCTCCTTCCCTCTTCCTCCTTCTGAACTAATTTTAAATACACTCATTGTGCAATAAACGTTACCATTATTAATTTCACTTTTTGCTTAACTATCACAATGCTGCCAAAAATATAATAACCTTCACAACAAATTAAAGAGAATTTTGATAAAAAAGGGATGGCTATATTGGATCAGGCAACATGCTTTACTAGTACAAATTATCATATGCAATAATAACTGACCTGTAATAGTAAAATTTTTTGAAACACTAATTCCATTTCTGGTAGCAATACAGCTGTATTCTCCCTCATTATCAGCAACAGAAAAGTCGCTTATTTGTAATTGCTGAACTAATGAATCTATCATAGTCACAACAACATTAGACGAATCAGGATACAACCATTGTTTAACAGTTGCTACATTGGTAATGCAACTTATATTAAGAGATTCACCAGGCATTATATAAATAACTTCACTTGCTGGATTAATGTTCACAATAAGTGGTGGAAGTGTTGGAGATGGAGATGCTAAACCATAAAAATACATTACAAAGTAATAATACATGACATTACTTGACAATGACTGCATACCTGATGTAAAATCTGCCGTTGATAATGAATTAAAGGAAGAAAAGGCCATGCTTGAAAAAGATGACTTTTCAGTACCCGTGAGTAAACTAGATATTGAGTATGTTGAATCTGATGATAAAGTTATAGTAGGTGATGGAACAATGCTGTCTGCTGACGATGCCATAACAGTACTAATTTCAGTCAATGTTGACATTGAAACAGTAAAGGAAACAGAGGAAGTACTACTAGTAATAGCTGTGGTTGATGACAGACATACACCACTAGTATCATTGCACACTACAAAACAGGATGTAAAAATTTAAAAAAAAACATTAATTTATTCAATTATTGCAAATAGATACACATACGTAATCTGAAGGAAACATGCATGTTTACAACTTAACCTTGATGATCACAAATTTATCAAAACATAGGAGATCTTGACAAAGACTCCTTTTATAATCAGTATTGTAAAAATCAGCTTTACCATATCTCAAGCTGAAAACATAATGTCATTTAATTACATCGCTTTTATGCAGACTAAATTTAAAGTAAGTTGATACCTTTAAATCAATACTTCCAACAAAACATGATAGAATACAATCGCCGACAAAAACAAATTCATAATTAACCATTTAAATTATTGGTTTTGCTTATAAAACAAAGTTAAAAATCATTAATCAAAAGTTACATCGCAATAGTTAATACTAGTTTCCTAACTGAAACTCAAGTTATTTAAGTTAGAAACAGCTAATCAGGTACTAAGAATAAAAATTAACGCATATATTACATTTACCATGCTTCTCAAAAAGTACAAAATAACAAAATACATGTACATATGTACATGTAAATCAGTATATATCAGTTTATTATTATTAGCAAAAGTACTTACAAACTTGAATAAATGTTGAAAAATGAGCAATTCTCCCATCAAACGACAGAGCTTGACAAGTGTAAAATCCAGTCTCAGATAATGTCAAATTATCCAAAATTAGTATTGACCTCGAATTGTTGAGAACACTGAAATGGGTTAAATTGAATGTTTCATTAAATGACCAAGACCAGAATTGAACAGGGTCACTAGCTTCACATAGTATATAATACAATGCATGACCATTGTACAGTAACACTGATGGTTCTGTGTTAGTTTTAATAGTAAAAGCATCTGCAAATAGGAATAAAAAATATGGTTATTTAAATATCTCACAAAATAGAAAATCTCAGAAATACAAATTAGAGGAAACATGTACTTGTATTATACTTGCTCGATTAAAAGCACAGGCATTTATTTTTTTAATGGAACAAAATTATGTGATGGAAAATTTAAAAAATCAAAAGTAGATACAAACATGAAAGTAACAGGTCCTCCAAACAGTACCTAAACGACTAAGCTTTTCAAGAAAATGTAAATGCAAGGGCACTATAATTGGAAAAGATTAGTCATTGGCATTAATTTGAGCAGGGCATTTATTCAAGCAAATACAGTACATGTTTATTGTATCACGCAACCAAGACAGCATTATAGAAATTATTTCTTAACTGCAGACTGTGGTTAATACATGCTACAAAATCTCAAAACTCTTTCATTACGAGTACTATTGATTGCTAATTTGGATATGCCCCTAAAAATAATTTTACTTATCAAAATTACTAGTGCCCACAAAATTTACTGACAGTTAACACCTCAATATTTGGTAGTCGTCATTAAAAGTATCTCTAAAGTATACAACTATTGTACCTTTTACAATAAGATGAGCACTAACATACTGTCTCATTCCTTTGTATCTTCCTTCACAAACATAAAGATTACAATTTTCCACAGACACATTATTAAAATGTAACTCAAGCATATAACCATTATTTCTTGAACGCACCTATAAATCACAAAAATTTTAAGTCAGCCACATCTGCTCCTAAAGCAGCAAAAATATTCAATATAAATTAATTTTACTTGTGCATTAGAAGGCAAATCTCTATTATTGTATCCACTCCAGCTTAATTGAGCACCAATACAACATTCTAACTTGCATAATAAAGTAGCATTTTCCCCAACTATAGCATCAACAATTTTTTCTTCTGTAAAAATTTGTAGTTCTTGTTCTGCAGAAATCATATGTACAGTAAATCTGGTATATTTCAAGTGATAGTAATTTTCATATAGCAACATAGCATACTAAATTTAGAATTGCTAATATATTTTCCAACACCTATATTTTCTTTTCATTCTGTATTTTATTTATAACCCTTGAAAATAACCCAATTTACAGTACATGTATTACAATGTACATGCATATAAAAGTAAACAAAAAAGTTACATTTCTTAAATGGTTGACTAAAGTATTGTCAGAAATAATATTAGAGTCTTGTGAACTTAATTATCAATCTATCCTAAGTATTACTGTCTGTCTTGAACAAGCATGCGCAGAATAAAAGGTTGGTTGTCTGCCCAAAAATGGAAAGCAAATATCAAAATGGCGACTACACATGTGAAAAAGATCTTGATAATGTCAGTTAATTGACATAGAAAGAGTATTAACATAGAAACAGTAAAAGGAAGAGGCTGGAATTATAGCCCATTTTTACCACCATTTTTAATTGACTGGGCAGCCCACACCCCTTTACACCCATGTGCATGCTCGGTGCTGTAGCAATCATCGCGTAACGTAGAGCAGTGGTTATATTTTGCACATGCTCGTTTAATATTTTATTGTTAGTGTTATCATTTGCAGTATGCATACTTATACATATGGCTGAGAGTGTTACATGTAAATGTTATAACACTCCCCCACTAGCATTTGCATGACCAAGCCCAAAGCCAAGGTCATATAAATGCAATGTATCCTGTAGCAGGGGTCATATCAGCATAATTGTATAATACTTAGTGGGCATATCAAAGGAGCAAGTCCAACATAGGCTACACATGCACAGAAAGTATCACATGACATAAACAAGTCAGCAAGAAAGCTTGGAGCTGCAGGAACCACAGGAAGAACCAGAGCGGAAGCTTCAATGTAACACAATAATGATAGATTTAGCTTTCTTATTGAACATTTAGAGCTAATCAAAGCCACAAAGGGGAATACAGTGAAAATTACTGCTTCAAACAATAAGTGGGTACTCAATAAATTCTCCCAGTGGTACACAGAAAGACAAAAAATTAAATCTCATATCAACAAAATCCCCAACTGCTCAACATGCATGTTGCTAGCTGATAATCACAATTGGCTCTGTATAGTCTTGCCTTTATTTGTTACGGAAACGCGCAAAGAGGACGGCAATGAATATACTCCCAAGTGAATTAAGTTAATGATTCCTGGTCATCAACGTGTAATGAGGCAACAAAAAGGTCATTCTTCATCATAAAATACTTTTAGTGAGAGTTGTTTTGATTTACTTCATAAGGTTTGTAATCACAAATTTGGTACACTTCATCAACAAGGTAATGGTACAAAGTCAGAGCACGCAAATGCTCTTACTGATGAACATGAAGCAAAGCTTTGGGAATTAATGTATGTACTCAATTTGCCTACTCATGAAGGATTATATAATTATGTTTTTGCTATAGAGGCAAGTATCTGCGTTTGAGAGGAGGTAATAAATATTGTCTCCTTTGTTTTTCTTAATTTACTAATAAAACTGCAGTAGCTGATGTCAAAAAAGAGCATGTTACATAATTGTAGAAAGAACATGGGTCAAAAAATCACAGTGGAGGAATGAGTCAATTGCATCTTGATAACAAAGTTGTGTGTCACTGTCACTTTGAGGTTCCGGAGGCAGGTTCTCCAGATAATGTTTATATACTGGAGCAACACTTTGACAAGGTTCCTAGAGAAGCTATAGATAAAGATAACTTTCATGTATGCCATCATTAAGGATAATGGAAGGAAAGCCTGGTTTACTTGTGTTCCAATGGAAAAAATACCGTAAATGTTCAAATAAAGGCCGGGCTTGAATAAACACCTGGTACTAAGAATCTTCAAGTATAGATACGCATATTTTAGTCAATATAAGTACCACAATCTTCAAAGTGTCCCAAATGGCCTAACTTGTTAAGCTGATTGCCGTAAACTTGGAGGTCCGGGTTCGAATCTCAGTTTTACTTTTTCTTTTTTTATTTTACGTAATTTTTTTCTCCTGAAAGAAATAAACGCCCGGGCTTTTATTTGAACATTTACGGTAAGTTATCATCAATCGTTATGGACAAGTGTGTGCTGCTAGGACTATTGAGGGCAATAAAACAAACCATAGTCTCCGATCATATGGTGTAATGACAACATTTAAGAAAAGTTTACCACAGGTATTGATTCAGGAGAGGTCTGGTCAATGATCATGAACTGCTTTAAGAGTGTATAAAAAAGTATGGATGAACAGTTGCTGAACACATCTCGACTGCTATGTGATGCTGATGTAAAAAATGATGATGATGCAAACAATGACGAAAGCAAAAATTGCCCTAAAGTGAACTCGGCTATGTTCACTAAATTTTCCCTCAGCAATTGCACAATTAAACTTCATAAACACAATTTTGACATTAAAAAAATGATCATTTATTAACCAATAATTCAGTCTCATGTATTGAAGCTAACTACAACCACAGTGTGACAACAACTAAACCACAGTAATACAAAAACTTTTGATACACCCACTAAGTATTAGCAATGCAGTAGCATTACTAAGTATGATTCACCCCACTTCAAAATAGCTGCCACAACTTTTGCAGCCTTGCTATACCGGGAAAACGAGCTCCTACGCTTACCAGACTTTATAGTAGACCATATCTTAACCAGAGGACTCCATTAGTACCACTAGTGTGGCTCCAAACTTTGTCTACGAGGAAAGTCAAAAATCTAGAAAACGGCCATTTTGTTCAGCCACCTTCTTTCATCTCCATCTTCATCATCAAGTCCTGTCAATACAGTTGTCGCTCTGTATCTCAACTTTGCTTGGTGCTAGAAAAATAATTCTTACACCATTCTACTCCAATAACGTATGCGCAGGTCCCTATTCTCTAGAACAATTCTCCAACAAAGAAAGAAGTTATGCTGTCACTGCTGGATTGGGCCCATCTTAGCTGCATGCCACCATTTTGTTAATTAATGTGCTCCAAAATTTGGGTGTAGTCGCGCATGCTCAAAGATCTAGCATAGATATTAGAGTAAATGAAAGGGATTGGAAACTTCCACGTGGGCGCAGAAATAATGCCATTTGATTGTATTGTTGCTAAGCAAAAAAATTGCTGACTAGGCGGTTTGTTGCTTTTTGACCACAAAATTCTTGATTTTTTCCATTAAAAATAGAATGACTCCAAGAAGAGTGCTTCGATGAAAAAGAAACTCAACTATCAAGGAGTTCAATGTTTTGTACTGTTAATTATTATTAATTTGGTATATTTAAATTAATATTTTGAGTGTTATAGCACTTTTGCCCATAAAGTTGCTGTTTTCTCCCTCTAATGAAGACACTTGTAGCTAAACTCTAAAAAGCTTGTCAGAATATAAAAGAACTTTCAATTACCTATGGAATGATATGAGGCAACACTAGAATAGCAAAAGCATGACAGCTATAGAGGCGAAAAAGTGTCAAAAAAGAAGCCGACTTTCTGTACCCGTAACTGGTCGCAAAATAGCTCTAGTGAAACAAAAATCCAGCTACAGGTAGCCGTAAACTTTCTATGTGGAACAGAAGGTATATCATAAGCAAGCACTATCTAATAGTCACACAATATTCCTTCGAGATCCTTTCTGCACAGCAACTACTATGGAGGAGATGGGGATGCAGTTAAACATGGACGTTGCTAACCAAGTAACCAGGGGTGACGAAAACTGCATCACCGGGCGGGAACGGTAGTTTCCAATCCCTTTCATTTACTCTAATATCTATGGATCTAGCAGATCAGCAGCTCTGGAATAAACAAGCAATTTCTTTACCTAGCTATGCTTGGAATTAACTGCAATACATATAGTGGAGGTTTCCAGCTAAGAAAAGATAATTCTCTTCATAGGGATAGGAACAAACTAAAAGTTGGGGGGGCTAAGGTATTATTTATTTACAATCATAGGAGCATGATCTAACAATGGATCATTAATACATGGCATGTACAGAATTAATATTGTCCAAAATATTGGCGTCTATGCTCATTAAATGTAAGTATGTAACAAATTCCTTTGCAATGTCCTCGATGTGTAAATCATCTGTAAATTCTTTGTGTGTATGCAAAATAACTACATGATTAAGATGCTCTTGTGACATTGTGGAGTACAAGTAGTTTTTTAATCTCCTTAACGTCAAAAATCTATGCTCAGCTGAAGCTGATGTTAACAGAGTTGTTAAATAAAGAAGTAGAACCTTGTGTATTTCTGAAAAAAGTAATAAGAGTGCGTGTTCTTAGAAGTTAAGCTAGACTGTATTAAATGTTTTATGAAACGAATCATCACACAATATGCACACATATAAGGATTACCTAAACTAAAGTCTATAGTGTTGATAATAGTAATACATGTACTGTATAAGTGGTTTTTTTAGGGTTGCAAATTTCGCGAATTTCGCAGATTCCCTCCTGATTTGCAAAAATAAAATCCGCGAAAATCAATTTAATACGGTACCTGCATGGCACACGTGGTAGAATTCACAAAAATAAAATCTGCGAATTGGAATTTTAGCAGATTTCGCAAAATATAATTCCCTCGAAAAAAACCACTTATACGGTACATCACTTAAAGTTGGAGGGGCTAAGCCCCCCTTCAATGAAAGTTGGGGGGGCTTAAGCCCCTCCTGCCCCCCCCGTTCCTACCCCTATGAAATTTCTCTTACATATTACTCTTTTATCAAGTATGTAATAAATATATTATTTTTAAAAAAACAATGGTATAAGTATGCAATGATAATTATAAGAACTTGACAACAGGAAGAACAGGAATAGCTACAGCATGCAGGGAAGATGGATGCTCTCACTGCTCCTTGAACAAGGACTCGTGTCAAGACTAGTATTAATTTCATTTGTCATCAGTATAATAGATATTCCTTCACCATACATATTCAATGCTGTCTCTTATAAATGCTGTAAATTTAAGACGTAACAATGACAATAATAATAAAGAAAATTATTGTTCGTGTAAAATCAACAAGAAATACTATAAATAGTATTTTTAAATCAACAAAAAAAGAACATCAAAAAATTAAAGAAAACAAGGTTAAGAGGATTCGAAACGACCAACAAAAATAAAAAATGAAAATCCCACTCTTGTGATGCAAATTCCACTTTACATTGTCCTTTTAATGTTATTCTTTAAGAATTATGGATCACCTTGCAATGTAGAGCACAATTTGCATCACAAGAGTAGAATTTTTATGTTGTATTTAGTTGGTCGTTTCAAATCCTACTTAACCTTGTTTTTTTTAATTTTTATGTTTTATACAAATGAACACAGTAATTTCTGTTGCTCCAAGTCTTGTTCTCTATTTATGTACTTTTGATGACTCTTTTGGTCTATTGTGTTATTTCTTCTCTCTCTTTCTCTTTAATTTTTCTCCTTGGTATAATTTTGAGTTCTGATCTGATATATTGTAATTGTCAGAATGGCTAAGGCCACGAAGTGGCTGCAAGCTATTCTAGATTATATGAAAAAGGTGAAGTCGATCATATCAACTGTGTTTGGCCAGTTTTCTTAACTTACAGCTAATTTGTAGTTAAATAAATAATTTTAATAACTTTTGGTCTGCCTATCTGCCCACTCGCCTCACTATATAAGCCCCTGCTTCAGCCATCTTCCTTGGCCTTTGATTAGCTCCTCCTCTTCCATTGGGAGGGTGGGTATGGATAGTTGATATGATCGACTTCACCTTCTTCATATAATCTAGAATAGCTTGCAGCCACTTCGTGGCCTTAGCCATTCTGACAATTATATTTCAGAAGGCTCAGTCTCACATATCAACTGTGTTGTTTGTAGCTTCTTCCAAGCTATTCTGGTTACTAATGATGGCTATTTCCTAGGTCGCTCGATCTACTTCTTTGTGATAAAATCTTTGGAAGACTGACTCTGAACTCCAATTTGCTGCTTTTAGGATTTCTTCTAGAGTAACTCCACCTCTGGCCGCAGCTGAGGCTGACGCCCCACGAGTAGAGTGGGCTCCAAATATAGAGGAGTCAATCCCTGCCTCCTCAAGAGTAGTTCTTAGCCATCTTGCGATGGAACTAGATGTAACTGCTTTGTGTGGTTTTATGAACAGTCTGTTTTCATTTTCCTTCATTTGCTTGGTTTCATCCAGGTATGTATCCAGGGTATTAACTGGACAGAGGGTAGTGTTAGCTGGGAAAGCCGGAAAGTAAAAGGATTCTATTGGCTTTCCTTGTCTTGATTGTTTCACCAAAACTGAGGGCAAAAATGATACACCATTCATACCTTTTCTTATTCTTGCAATGTTCAATTGTGAGAGGTCGGCTGACCTGGATGGTCTTGTAATGGCTAACAGAAAGGCTG